>NC_058132.1:5396846-5461711 GCF_016433145.1 Gracilinanus agilis
TCTCCCTGGCTTTGGAATCAGTACCATATTTGTGTCATAAAAGGAATTTGGTAGGACTCCTTCTTTGCTTATCATATCAAATAATTTGTATAGTATTGGGATTAGTTGCTCTTTGAATGTCTGATAGAATTCACTTGTGAATCCATCAGGTCCTGGTGATTTTTTCTTGAGGAGTTCTTTGATGGCTTGTTCAATTTCTATTTCTGATATGGGATTATTTAGGTATTCTATTTCTTCTGCTGTTAATCTAGGCAGTTTATATTTTTGTAAATTTCATCCATCTCAGCACTCTTTTGCCATGTGAGGTTTCTTGCCCTCTCTGCTTTTTGTGTCAAGTGGCTCAGGCTGGGCTCATTCCCTTTCCCATTTTGCAACTTTATCACCTCTGGTGAAGTCATAGTATGTTGAGCTTGTCCAAATTCTGCTGGTTCTCACTGATGCTGAGCTGCTTTGGGCTATACTCTCTTTCTTCCCCCCACTGAGACAGGTTTCTCCTGATTTCTCTTGTTTTGAGGCGATTTATTTTCTTTTGTGTGTGTGTGTAGGGATCAGGGAGTGTGGAGTATCCTTTCTCCATTATCTTAGCTCTCAGCATTAGGAAAACTTCTAATAGTGATTAAACTCTTTGAAAGTATCACACCATGCATGGTGATTTGTAATAACCACCCATGGATTATACATTTGGTGTAGTTTTGTTTCCCCAAAGGAACTTTAGGCTGTAATGATCTGGAAAAAGTATCATAAAGGTTTGCCATGTGTCACATAGCAGTCAAAATTGCAACATTGGGTACATATTGTTTAATACATTGAGAGGTAAAGACACTGTCCTTGCTAGGATATTCCTTAGTGCTGTCATAAGGAGGAGGCACATTGCTTACTCAGTTCATCATGGGAGGCTGATGAAATATCTAAATGGACCTCTAAGCTGTTAGATTAAAAAATCATTTGATGTTCCTTTTTGTTCTAAACTTCATAATCATTCATAGAACATACATGAATATGACAAAAATGTTCACATGTTAAAGCATAAATTCCAATCTTTAATTTGAAACAGTTTATATTAACTGTGACAAGATGGCAACACTAACTTCACATTGGCTTCCTATTCCCCCCTTGGAATGTTGTTTCTTCTGGTTATTTTTCTGTGTAGTGTTGTTGTTGTTCCTTAGGACTTGTTAGCCAGTGTCTCTACCGTTCTTTTCCTTTTCTTTGTCATTTTTACATTTGTCTTTTCTTGAGGTACACTGATATTTTATTACATTCACTTATTCCCTTATTCAGATGTGTTTAAACATTGCCTCATTCTTACACATCACACCCCAGGCATTTGGCTGAGACCTAGGACTCTAAAAGTAATGACAGTCTCTGCTTTTAAGGAGCTCACATTCTCATGGGGGAGACAGCATACAAGTATTGGACAAGATACATGTATGATCAGTTAAAGATAGTCAACAAAAAGAAATCGCTCGGGGCAGCTGGGTAGCTCAGTGGAGTGAGAGCCAGGCCTAGAGACGGGAGGTCCTAGGTTCAAACCCGGCCTCAGCCACTTCCCAGTTGTGTGACCCTGGGCAAGTCACTTGACCCCCATTGCCCACCCTTACCACTCTTCCACCTATGAGACAATACACAGAAGTTAAGGGTCTAAAAAAAAACAACAAAAAAACAAAAACAAACAAAAAAAGAAATCTCTAAGGTTAAGGGGGGTTGGGAATGACTTCATGTAGAAGCTATGATTTTAGCTGAGACTTGAAGCAAGCCAAGGGAGGCAGGAGGTAGAGGGGAGGAGGAGGAGTATTTCAGATGTGGTTCAAATGCAGATTCTGGTTATGAGATGGAGTGCCTCCTGCGAGGAATAGCAAGGAGCTGAGTAGGAGGGATATGTGGATGAGAGACTATGTGGGAGTGAATAAAGTGTAAGAAGACTTGCAAGGACAGGAAGGGACCAGAATATAAATGGCTTCGAATGCTAAGCAGAGGATGTCATATTGGATTGCCAACGGAAGAGGGAGCCACAGAAGTGGATTGAAGATGCTGGTATTGACATGCTCAGACCTGGGCTTTAGAAGGATCAGTTTGAAAGCCAAGTAGAATATGAACTGATGTGGCAAGATATCTGAGGGCAGGAGAGTAAGAAACAGACCATTGAAGACCTTTGTTACCTCGCTCCACTTTTGTTCCGGTTACCATCTTTCTCTTACTTTTGTGCTTCCAATGGGCAGTAGAGGGAGCCATGAAACCATGCTGCCTAGGTGCTGTAGAAAGTCCCTTACCAGTATATCATAGCAAGTCTTGCATTCATCTCCACTTGACTCCCTACTACATAAACTCAGTAAATATGTGGTTTATCCCTAAGGCTTCATTTCCAACCCACCCCCTCAGCACATGAGGTGACCTGCTTTTCCCAAGATTAAGGGATCTGTTGGCACTCCCTCCATCCTAAACTCAGAGTCTCATCATTCCCTCATCTCAAATTAGGAGTTGTTGTCCTTGCTAGTGCTGCTTGCTCTCCTTGTTCTTTTACCTCCTATTCCTCTGATCATTTCTGGGACCTTCATTCATTGGTCACTTTCCTCTCTTCTTCTTTCCTCTCCTCTCCTTTTCCTCCTTATCTTGTTGATAATTTCATTCCTTGGCTTTGCAGTATGGCACAGCGCATCTGGTGGCTTTCAAACCACGCCTCTATCACTTACTACCAGTGTGACTCGAGGCAAGTAAGGCTTCCATTTGCTTTTCTGGGAAATGTTAGAAATGGTCACAGTGGCCTCTAAATAAGGATCCTTCTAGCTCTAAATGTCATCCATTGATGCTGCTTTCCTTCAGTTCTGACATGTCTGTCACTTCAGTCTCCCTCACTGAATTCTCTTCCTTCTCTCATCTCCGAAATTTGGCTGTCTCAAACTCTTTCCTCAGCTCTCCCTCTACTCTGTTTCTTCATTATTTTATCAAGGGACTCATATGGCTTCCAGTATTACATTTCTATAGGTGGCTTCCAAGTGTATAACATTCACCCTTCCCCATATCTTCCCTCACATTCAGCCCTATTTCCAATTGCCTTCTGGCCATCTCAATTCCACTATACTGCTGGTAATGATTTGTCTCGTATACTAACTTCCTTTTTATAAGGATACTACCAATCCCTCTTTCCCACTTCATAAGGTCTAAAGCCTCAGGGGCAGATAGGATCCTTCCTTCTCTCAGATCCAAATGTTCACTAAATCCTTAGCTCTTTATAGATAAAATATCTCTTGCTGGGAGTGGGGAGGGGCGGGGAAGAAATGATATCCTTATTTAAATGTAATTTCCCTGGCAATCCTATGTATCTTATTTGATACATTAAAAGCATTATGCTGAGAAGAGTCCAGAATGACAAAGAGCACTGTGATATGAAAAAGATTAAGAACCCCTGCTCTAAACAATTACTAACAGAATGAAGATAAGTAAGTTCCTCTGACCAAAAAATTTGTTAGTAATAAAATGGGTCTTAGAATATTTGTTCAAGCCCTATTCCTCATTGAATTTTTGTGCCTCCTTTTACATTTGGCCAATTTTACTTTTTAAGACCTTGTTTTCTTCAGTGAATTTTTGTATATTTATTTCCATGTTTGGGGTGCTTCTGTTATTGAACTCATGACCTTTTTCCATTGTTCTCTTGCATTGCTCTCATTTCTTTCCCCAATTTTCCCTCTGTCTCTGTTATTCCATTTTTAGAATTCTTTTTGAGAGCTCCAAGGAGTTCTTTTTGGGTATGGCACCATTTTGCATTTTTCTTTTAAGGTTTTCATGTAGACATTTTGACATTGTTGTCCTCTTCTGAGGTTGTGCTTTGATATTCCTTATCACCACATTAACTTTCTATGATAAAATTCTTTTTTGCTCATTTTACAGTTTGTTTTGTAACTTTTAACTCCATGTTATTAAAGTTGTGCTTTGCTCCTGGGGTGGAGGAGGTTCTGCTGGGGGTGTGCAGGGATAGCCAGGCTGCCTTGGGAGCCTGCACCTGGATGTGGAAAAAGCCTGGCTGGCTTGTTATAGGGAGGCCTGACCAGACACTACCTTCACTGAATTGTGTCCCTTTCTTACTCCAGTGAGATACATCTTTCCTTCTAACCTTATATATTATTTTGCAAAGAAAAATTGTTTCAATCTGCATTTTTTGTCTGTTCTGCTGCTCCACTATTTACAGTAAGGTTTTTTTCATTTTTTAGGTGAATTTGGGAGAGATTATACATTTCTTTCTTATTCCATCATCTTGTCTTTCAGAATCAGGAACAAAAAATTTTAAGTCACTCTGATATACTATAATGATCTCCATTTTATTGTTGAGGAAATTGGGGGAGACAGCAATTAAATAATCTTCCCTAAGAAGTATAATTAGTAAATGTTTGAGGAGAATTTGAATTTAGGTCTCCTTGTCTCCTGGTCTAGAACTCTATCTGTTGCCTCATCCAACAATGTTTATAAAATTTGTAGTTGAGAGGGATAACTAATGTTTTTGATGGCAAGGTCAGGATCCTCACTTCTCAGTGGACATGAGTGATGGACCATATGTGGTAAGATGAAATTAAGTAGCAATAAAAGTAGACAGGGTTATGGCATAATGAATGGAGAGATAGTTTGGAATTCAGGAAGACGTAAGTTGAAGTCCCTTCCTTTACATGTACTGGCTGGGTGATCCTAGGTAAGCTACTTTATATGTGAGTACCCCATGTAAGCCTGTAATATTTTAAGTTGTAGCGTGGGTGCCAATCTTCATGAATATAGGGAATTACTCACTGGCGATTCCTTACCAAGGAAAGATTGCAGGTTAAAAAAATGTAGTCCTAGATTATAATTGGCTCAAGGGAGGCTATGTAGGGTTGTGAATATAGTGTAAATAATGGCATGTGAGGATCAGTGGAGGAAACTGGGATGTTGCCAGTGTAAGGGATGGTGTGTAGGATACTCTTTTGTTTCTACCCACTTAGGTTATATGTACCCACATCTGTCTGTCTAGATATGGCTTCCAAGGAGGCTAGAATAGAGATTTCAGTCATCTCTTCCTCCTACCTTTTTCTGAGGAAAATTTTGAATCTTGCTAGGAGGGGAAGAAGGCTATTGGTTCCAGAAATTAGGATTCTGCATTCTTTGGGGAGAGGGGGCTCTGGGGTAGAATTGTATCCTTCTATTCCCTTAAATATTGTTAGTCTAGGGCAGTGATGGGCAAACTATGGCCCTTGGGCCAGATGTAGCCTCCTGAAATGTTCAATCCGGCTACTCAACATTATTCCTAATCTGAGAAATACAATGAGTAGGATACAATACAATGAAACTTCAGAAGAGTTGCCTTAGAAACAGACTGACAGATGAGCATTTCCTTTCCTTTGGCCCCCTCTTTAAAAAGTTTGCCCATCACTGGTCTAGAGGTATTAGTTTCTAGGATCAAGATGAGTTCCTGATCACTGTTCCTGAACAGTAATGAGTTAAACATGCAAGGATTTGCTTCCTTTCCACCAAAGATCAGATCCATAATAAGTACACATAGTGGATAATAAAAATACATTTATTCAAGTTCACATCAAAGCAGAAATGAAAGTATACAAAGGAGAACATATAGCAGACAATACAGAGTGAATGAGCTAGCTCCATTGAGTGAGATAATTCAGCTCAATGAAGAAAGTCTCAGATCTCATCCAATCTTGAGATCTCTTTATCATCTCTGATAATCAGATAAGGACAGTTTAGTTGATAAGGAAATAACGGACACTGAACATCTTTTAGCTCATGCTTCCAGCTCTGTCTCTAGGACCATGGAGTTTATTATATATATTTCAAGACTCATTTCACACAAAAGAAGGCCCCCCCCCCGAAACTTTGTAGATGCACAGAAGTTATAAATTATGTCATATCAAAACACAAAAGATCTCATTGGCTTCAGAACAGACCAAGGCCAAGGCTGAATTTTGACTGGGTTCTTATCAGAAAGCCAAGTCAGGGAATATTTTTCTCAGGGTTGAATTGCCCCTGCTAAGGTTTTGGCCTTGGCTATACCAGGCAGCTGCATTCATGACTAAAAGGGGAGAGTGTTAACCTTTTAAATGCTGGCCCACTAGGAACCTAAAGCTCTTCAATAAGGCCACAATACTTTTCAACAAGAAATCACAAGGATCACAAAAGGGGTCAAAAGAGGAGTCTCAGATTTTTATCTGTTCTCTTATTGGCTTCCCACAATCCAACAGGAAATTTCCCAAAGTGTCTAGCACAGTAAGCTGGGGTTAGGGACATTCTATAGATTGCCAGCTCATCTACATGTCAGTGTCTTTTACAGGGTCTTTTTTCTCCCTTCAAGGTCTTGAAGAGATGCTGGAATGGTACATGTTCTCTTCTCAGATAAGACAGACAATAGTTGTAAAGTATTTAGTGCAATGCCTGGTACATAGCATGTTTCAAGAAATGATTATTTCCTTTCTCCCCCTTCAGCAGGCAGGTGCATAGTGACTAGTGAACTAGGTCTGGATCCCAAAAGACTTGCATTTAAATCTGACCTCAGATAATGTGCTATCTGTATGGAGTTTAACTTACATATGCCATAGTTTCCTCAAGTGTAAAATGGGATGAATAATAGTATTTATCTTGCTGGGTTATTGTGAAGCTCAAGGGAGATACTTGTAAAGTGTGTATCATAATACCATACACATATAAGGTACTTAATCAATTCTTATTCCCTTCCATTTTTTTCTCTTCAAATCTAGAAGCCAGAGGAACCCAGATATTTCTTCTCTCCTGGTCTCACCAATTTTTGCTGCTCTTCAAACATAGATGCAGGGCATTGAGTAATTAATCTCTACCCATGTAGCTGGTCCTTTGAGGTAAGGCTTACCCAGAATATAAGGCTTAGAGAGAAGCTTGATTTTATTTATTTCAAAGGATGTAAAAGGGGTTAGAATAAATCTATGTGTTTCTGAAGGGATGAATTAGGAAAAGTGGACAAAAGTTTTGCCTGATGATCCCTTCAAAGTTGCAGAAGGTCATACTGGGATCAAATGTAAGGAAAAATTTAGGAATGGATGGTGAGCTGCCACTTGAGAGAGAAAGTTTCTTAAATGAAGGTACCTTAAAAGGGAAGACTCCTAGTTATGTGTGTTGCAAATGATTCATGTTTTGGTATGTATTAGATTAGAAAGGGCATTATCCCTTTATTAACTATATTATCTAGGATTCTAGGGTAAGCAGTGATAGATATCTTCTTAAATTTAGAGTCCTGATCCCCTTACCAGTGCTTATGTGGATCCTCAGTTGTTCTTTTTCTGAGAAATGGGAGCTTGTCCAAAGAGTTACATGAGAATTCTGGATCTACTTTGACACTTCTAGATTAAGACCTTCCAGTGACTTTTACCTCTTTGACCAGAGCATGGAAAGATATTAAGATCTAGATAGTGGAATCAGTTCTAGTATGTGGACTTCTTCTACCATGGACAGCACTGTAGTACCTCAGGATTTGTGAGTCACTGCTGATGAGCACAAAAGGGCTAACCATGGGGAAAAGGGAAGACATAAAGGCAGAGCTATGCTGCAGCCAGGGTCTGGGTGTCATTGAATGCATATATGCTGTCAAGATGGCATTGATTAAGTAAAATGTGACAAAGGTGCTCACCAGTACTAGGATCATTTTGGTGGCTCTGGTCTCAGGGAAAGCTCTAATTGAGAAGCAGACGGTGTGTATTTGCTGGACTCTCTTGTGGTGCTTGTGTAGGAGATAAACCTTGTAGCCACTGCTAAAGCCAATGAAAGCCATAAGCACAGCATCAGGGAGGGAGAATATAATTGCATGGAGTGAGGCATTAATATCGTTAGCAACATCAATAGAGCAATATTCATACTCATTTGTCTCTGAGATATTTCTGGTGCCCTTTGGTCCTTGAAGTTTCTCAAGAATAATGATATTTTGTAGCATGTGGAAAATCCAGCAGAGGAAACTAGAGGGGATAATGTATTTTGGGACTCTGATTTTAAGTGTGATCCACATGGTGTTGTTGGGACTTATGATGATGGCTTGTAAACCACTCAGGAGGCAGGTCATGCTGAGGGAAAGCCCCCGAGCTACTCTGTGTAGGTAGAAGACAATTTTACAGCCAATGCCATCCAAAAAATTCTTCATCCCCAATGCTGCCATTCCCTGAGGGAAACCTTTAGAGAGAAGCACCAAGGAGTTGGCCAAAGCCAGCTGGGTGAGAATCAAGTCTATGGGTCTCAGCCTCTGGCCAGTGAAGGACATGAAAGTGAAGAGATAAATCAGGAAGAAGTTTCCCTGAACTCCAATTACTGTCTGTGAGAAGAAGACAATACTCAGAAGCATGTCCATATGAATCATGCTCTTGGTGTTCTGAGCAGCAGACTTTTAGACTGAGCTTCAGATATCCTGAGAGAGACACAAGAATTTTATGATATCACTGCCTATTTGACACTCATTCTTACTCCCAAAGACCTTACAAGATGGTTTCTTTTAAGCTATAAACCAGTGTTGGTCAACTGTTAAGAGGCTGTGTGTCTAAATTGCACCTTCAATTTGCCTATGAGCTGCCTCAATGACCTCAGAGAGTGGAGGGAGGAAGTGCTCATGTTGGGCTGTTGGGCAGAGTGGCATCGCATGCAAAAAATGTCCTTACATGTGGTGGAGAGGGGGAATGGAGCAGCCCCCTCTGATACACCAGGGCACAGATGCCATGCCTTTACCAACACAACTCTAGACATATATACTAAATTCAGTGATTTCTAAAAAAAGATTCTTCTCTATTAGTTAGTTACTCTTTCTGTTAGTTTTGAATCAGTTATTGTATCAGTGTATCATTTATTTTTTAGCTATAGGTAGTTGGCTCATTATTCACAGTCTGTCCTTTTCATAAAAATCCAGACCAAGTGGTTCCTGGGAGCTCTTCCAGAGCTCTCTTAAAGAAATTGGTTTTATGGATTCATAGCTGTTCTGCCTCAGTCATATTCCCTACCTGACACTTTTCTAAGAGCTAGAGATAGTTTTGACTGACCCATCACCCTACCAATTCATTTGAATTTGTAGTTCATAGAGTCCTACAAATTATTTTTTCTAGAAACACTTCTTTCTTTCCTTTAGACACCCTCATTTCATTCTTCCTTCTATACAACTGAAATATAATTTTGGATGCCAAATGTAAGATTCTTTTAAAAATTTCATCTCATTAGATTCAACCCAATGAATTATGAAAAGCTTAATAGGTTGGAATACAGGGTTAAATCAAATAAAATGGAATTCAAAAGGAAAATATGTGCAGCACCTGGAGAATTTGTTCTTTTTTTTGTTTGGAAAGTGATACCTTCTGTCTTGGAATTGGTCCTATGTGTCAGTTCCAAGGTAGAAAAGTGGTGAGGTGTAGGCAATTGGGGTGAAGTGACTTTCCCAGGGTCACAGAGCTAGGAAGTATTTAAGGCTATATTTGAACAAAGGACCTCCCAAATTCATGCCTGGCTTTTTATTTACGTGCCACCTAGCTGACCTGAATCCCTTCTTACTTCCTCCACCAAAAGCCATTCAAGATTCAAGGCACTATTGGAGTGGGGGGAGGCAGTATCCACACAACAACATAGTTCATGAGTGCCCTTTAGTGTGGTTACTTTTACTTTTTATCCCATGAACCAATTCATTTTAAGATGACATTTTATCCAATGACATAAAAAGGAAATGCAAAAAAAGTTTCCTGCCTCTCTCTACTTTAATCACACTCTACCACACATTATAATATGGAATAAAAGTATATATATATCCAGTATACATGCATTTAATAACTCATGCCATAAAACTCTGTGGTCAAGAAAATCATGTTGAAGGGATCCTTTGTATCTTTAGGGCTACAGGAATAGATATGCCTTCTCATGTGGTCATCATGCTGTTATCTGATATACTCAGTGGGTGCCACACCTCTGTTCTCCTCTTGATGCTTTGTCTTTGCTTGGTGAGGGGCTGTCTGTTCTCTCCTTGGTCCACTGACTTTGTGGGAACATTGCTCTGTTGGCCTTTGTGGTCACTGTTCCTTTCTCCTGATAGCTTCTGGTTTTCATTTCTATAGGGCCATCTGATGTTTTTTCTAGAATCTCATCTGCTAAGGTGCAATGACAATAAAGTCTTTTTCTGATTAGGAAAAGATGACATTGTTTTTATAAAAAAAAACAATGAGAAGGAGCAGCTGGTGGCTCAGTGGATTGAGAGTCAGGCCTAGAGGGTGGTCCTAGGTTCAAATCTGGCCTCAGATACTTCCTAGCTGTGTGATTCTAGGTAAGTCACTTAACCCCCATTGCCTAGCCCTTACCACTCTTCAGCCTTGGATGGGTGTGGTATTCAGTCATTATCTTAGATAATTGTCTGATGCAGGGCTAGAAAATTCCTTGTAATTATGTGGAAGAGATCTCTGAGGCCATCTATTCCAAATGAAAAAGAATGCTTATTAAAACATTTCTGTCAAGTGGGCATCCAGGCTCTACTTGAAATATATTGAAAATGCAGGCTCACTACCTTAGACAGCTCTACTTTTTAGTACGATCTCTTTATAAGCTCTCACCTTTTGTTCTTGGCATGTGATGGAGGACCAAATTGAACGTGTCTAAAAGATTTTCTAAGTGGCAGTCCTTCAAATATTCAAACAAAGCAATCATATCCTTCATGAATACATCTATTCTCCTCCAGTAAATAGATCCTTTGTTCCTAAACTGATTCTCTTATGACATAAAGTCAAGGGCTTTAACAATTCTCTTTGCCCTTCTTTATCACTTAGCAGCTTATCAGTGTCCTTTCCAAATGGTGGCAAGTAGATCTGAACCCAATTCTCTAGATGTGATGTAAGCAGGACAGAACAGAGAAGAATTATCCATAGGAGCATGGTGGTGAAGTCCAGCTAACCAGAAAGAAAGGCAGAAGAGATACATTGCCTAACAAGAGCAGAGTAGAGAAGAATTGTTATCATCATATTCCAGAAAGCTCTTAAGAATTTATTTTGATCCTAGCTACTTCATTATACTTAATGTGTAAATTAGTTTCTTCACTAATTCTGGGATTTTTAAAGTAATTCTTCATGTCAATAGTACCTAGGGAGAATTTTTTATTTTTATTTTTTTTTACCTATGTGGACCCTCTTAATTTCTTTCTTTTGTCCTTTGGCTACTTTTTTTAGTGTATTTTATCCCTGATTGAATATAGAAACATTTTTAACCTTCATTCTCTAACATTTTCTAATCCAAATTCTCTCCTTCTCCTATACCATCCCTGAAATAGCAAGCAATATGGTATGTTGTACTTGTGCTATCATGCAATATGTATTTTCATATTCTTCATGTGGAAGAGAATTTGAATCACACAATCAAGAAAAAAACCATGAAGGAAATAAAGTGTAAAATAGAATACTTTGGTGTACCTTCAGACTCCACCACTCCCTTCTATGGTAGTGGATAGCCTTCTCCATAATGAGTCTTTTGAGGTTGTCTTGGATCCCTGTGTTGTTGATAGATCTTTTACTATTTATAGCACTTTTAGAACCATAATGAATAAGAAAAAAATAATAGACTAGAACCAACCCAGAAAGCCTGGACATAGGAAATGAAAATCCAATTGAAAGACTTTACAGATAGCCTCCCCAAATCCCCAAGACTGCAAACTCTAAGACCACCTACTTGATAAACGTAACATTTCAGCTATATATATGCTTTGACCCAGAAATACTTGTGTTATGCCTGTATCTCAAGGTGATATAAAACAAAAAAGAAAAAGTACCTATATGGAGAAAATATTTATTTTATCTATTTTTGTGGTTTCAAATAATTGGAAATTTTGGAGATGCCCCTCAATTGGGGAATGACTGAAAAAATTTTGGTATGATTGTAATGGAATACTATTTTGCCATAAGAAATGACAACAAGATGCTTTCAGGGAAATTTGGGAAGATTTATGTAAACTGATGCAAAGCGAAATAAGCAGAACTAAGAGAACATTTTTCACAGTAACAGCAAAACTATAATGATTATCTACCATGAATGATTTAGTTATTTTTAGTAATATGATGGTCCAAGAAAATTCCAAAGTCATTATTATGAAAAATGTTACTCACCTCCAGAGAAAGAACTGATGGAATGTGAATGCAGATGAAAGCATACTTTTAACAAAACTGTCTTTTTGGAGATTTGTGCTTTGTTTTGCAACATGACTAGTATGGAAATATGTTTTGCATGACTGCACATGTATAATCTATGTCGAATTACTTTTCTTCTCATGAAGAGAACAGATGAGGGAAGGTAGAGAGAATTTAGAACTCAAAATTTAAAATAAGTTTTCAACTCATGTAATTAAAAATAAAACATAAAAATTATAAAATATAAAAGCTCAATTCAGAAACATTTTAAAGTCATCAAGGGAAAGATCTTCAAATACAAAGAAAAGGACTTGTGAATAATGTAAGACTATTCTCCATCCCCTAGAAAAAGAAGGATGGACTAAAATAATGTATTCCAAAGAGCAGTGTAACTTAGGCAGCCTAGGTTGACCTATCTTGCAAATCTGAGTTTGGCAATATGGATCAAAGGATGGATGTTCAATAATAACAAAACAATTTGAAACATTTTAATAAAAATTATTTGCATCTTGAATATCTGAAGCAACAGAAATGCAGGCAGAGTGAATAAATAAAATACACAGTGAGAGCACCAGCAACAAAATGACCATTAAGAGACTTCTTTATAAATGTATACAAGGAGACAGATGGGGAAGATAGAAATCTGGTAGAGGAAACAGTGAAGAGCTGAACAGGGGGCATTATGGAGAGATCCTGGGGAAATCTTTGTTAGGTGAATGTTTCTTGGTGGAACTACATTATAACGCAGGAGAGAACATAAAAGGGAAGGAAGAGAGCAGGGCATAGAGAGGAGTGAGCAATGTGTCAGGATCAAATCAATGGCAAGTAATGAGGAGAAGGTAATACAAATGATCTTTGAAAAGAGAAGGAGGTTAGTGAGAGGAGGGAAAAGATTATAAAAGAAAAAAAAGGAGGGGGTCCTTACTTTGGAGGTAGGAAGGGGGTACTCCAATGGGTGGAAAGAGATGAGGACTTTACACTGGATTGTCCCCAGGAGATTTGGTGCCTGAAAAGTCTGTTTATCATATGGGGAATGTTAAAATCTGTATAAATAGAAATTTTGTACCTTTTGAACTACATTCCCCAGAATTCCTTTCCTCTCCCAGCATCCCTTTCCCTGCACCCCCACATTTGCATCTTCATGTTATTGATTATGGTTCTGTAACTCCTCCCTATCTCTCTCTTCTCTCCCAACTGGGACTGGATTAGCTGCTTTTTTACTTTAGCTTGTTTATTTTTCTTCAAGTTATTTTTTAATAAATCTTATTATATAGAATACTTAGAATACCGAATATTAATTTTAATCTTTACAAATCTCTGGAGCAACTGAAACCAGGAAGAGTGGGAGATCATGAATACCAGGAGAAAATTTCCAGGAAAACATAGAAAAAAATGTTAATAAGAGAGGGTATCTATCAAAAGTGCAGGAAGATCCTACCATGGGGCAATGTCTTCTCTGACACTTTCAATAATTGTTATTGTTCTATGAATGAGGCACAATGGAAAATGGAAATCCATGGGATAAGCCCTTCAAGCCCATAAAAGAAAGCACCTAGAGCACAGAGCTTAGACTGGATACCTTGGAAACTTTGTATGAAGAATATAGAGAAAAGAGAAATATTATATCTTTATAAGAGACATGAAACCAAGAATGAAGATTTAGATTAATCAGAAGTAAAATGAATAAAATGAAAGTGAGGGAATTTCTATTTTGAAAAGGGAGTAAAAATTAAATTAAAAACCTTATTGAAGGGGCAGCTGGGTAGCTCAATGGATTGAGAGCCAGGCCTAGAGACGGGAGGTCCTAGGTTCAAATCTGACCTCAGACACTTCCTAGCTGTGTGACCCTGGGCAAGTCACTTGACCCCCATTGCCTAGCCTTACCACTCTTCTGCCTTGGAGCCAATACACAGTATTGACTCTAAGACGGAAGGTAAGGGTTATATTAAAAAACAAAACAAAACAAAACAAAAAACCTTATTGAACTGGACTAACTGAAAGGGAGGAAATGATGAAATCTAATTGACTTAGAAAAAAAGAATAGAAAGAAATATATAGCTAGATAAAACCAGAAGAGATGAATTAATACACCGAACTCTGAAAGAAAAAGGGTGTTTGATGAGAAGAGGGTATTAAAAGTGTGAGGAAGAGAATCAATGTGAACACAGGGCAGGAATTCATTACTGTGTAGCAGAAGTGGAAAAAATCATAACCTGATAAAATAACCCAATTTTAGCAAAAACAGGTGGAAAATATAAATGCAACTCATACTTTGAAATGTGAATGGATTAAATTATACAATAAAATGAAAAGGAGTGGTAGATTGGATAATCAAACAAAACCTTACCCTCTGATGCTTAACAGCAACATATTAAACAACAAAGACATACATAAAATAAAATTGAGGATGGGCAAAAATTGCTATGCATAAAGTGAATAAAAAAACTCAAGTGTTCCCCTCATGTTATTTGACAAAGAAAACCCCCACAAATATTCCGAAAAATAATGAATAAGCAATTTTAGGTTGTACTGAAAGGAACTAGAGGTGACAAATCAATATCAACAATAAACTTATGTGCTCCAAATGCCTTAATTTTCAAATTTATAAAGGAAACAATATCTGTACTTCAATAAGACACAGACATTAACAGAATAGGGAAAGGAGACTATCCCGCTGTCAGTTTTGGATAAACTAAGAGAAAAATAAACAAAAGGGAAAATATGGAATTGAAGCAAGACTTAACGGCATTTTCTAACTAGGACTGCAAAAGAATATATATATTTCTCTGTACCACATAGAACTTCTACAAAAACTGGCCACAAAGAGTAGGGCATAGGGTTATTGCCAGGAAATGTGTAAATATTGTCACTACATTCTTTATGAATCATAATAGATTTAAAATAGAAATTGTTTCAGGTATCAAAAATAAAGGTGTAGGCCCAAGAAAAGACTTTAAATGTAATCTTAAATAATGAATGGGTCAAAGAAGAAATAATAGAAAAACAATAATAAGTACGAAAAAGAAAATGACAATAATAAAACACATACCAAAATTTTCGGGATGTAGCTAAGTCATTCCTCAAGGGGAAAATCATATCCTTACAATCATAAACAAAGTAGAAAAGGAGAAGCTCAATGAACTGATGATTCATTAAAAATATTAAAAAACCAAATGAACAAACTTAAAATAAACTCAAAAGAGGAGCTATAAAGATTAGAGGGAAATAGATGAATTGGAGGCAAGACTCCACATAAATTGATTAAAAAAACCCCTAAAAGCTATTTTTTTTGGGAAGTCAAAAATTTGATAAACCTTTAACTAATCAGATTAAAGGGAAAGCAGAAAATGAAATCAATAAAATATCAAATGAGCAAGGTAAAATCATAGCATTGCCATAAAAAAGAATAATGCAACCGCATTATGCACAGATATAAGGAGAAAAAAAACCTGAGAAAACAAAAGCTATAGGAGAATATCATCAAAAGTATATAAAAATGGAGGTTCTTGTAGGAAATTACCAAAGAGAAATGTTGGATTACAAGAACAGAGGGATATTCCAGAGTGAGAAGGCAACTGAGGCCGGTGGCAAAATCCACAATATTAGAAGGCAATTCAATTCAGTGGTCTCCTTGTTTGATCTTTCAAATATCTCTTCTTTAATTTCCAAGATGTCTTTTTGATGTTTATGTTGGATGTGTTTATTTGTGACTTTGAAGAGCAGTTAGGAAGATGAGTCTTCCTGAATTTAAATCTTGCCTCCAACACTTAACCAATTGTGTGACCCTGGGCAAGCCAGTTAACACAGTTTGCCTCTTTTTCCTCATGTGCAAAATGAATGGTGGAAGGAAAGGGCAAACTACTCCAATATCTTTGTTAAGAAAACTCCAAATGAGTTCATGGCTGAAAATGACTGAAAACAACAACAAAAACATTTGTGGTTTTGCTATTTTTATGAGTGTATTTTAAAGCCACCGATCTTATCTTTTCTACGTTATTTATGTATGTTTTCACAGATGCCCTTCTTCTCTGAGCAATGCTTTAGCTGTATCTGGAAAATTTGGGTAAGTTGTGTAATTGTCATTAACCTCTTAGATGTAGTTATTGTTTCCATGTTTTGTTCTTTGATCCACTCATCATTCAGGATGTTAGAGTTTGGTTTCCACTTAGGTTTACCTTTTTTGTATCTGTTATTTTCTATATGAATTTCTTTTAAAAAACATTATAGTTTGTAAAGGGCATGGTTCTGTTGTTCTTCGTACATATATTTACAGCATTCTGTGCTGTAGTTTCCCAATGGAAGCTTTTATTACATTCTTGTCATATCCTACAGACCGGTTTCTTTTCCCACAGGAATGTTCTTGAGTGCTACCCTTATTCTTTTCAAACAGAGGCAGCTAGGAGATGCAGTAGATAATGGACTAGGTCAGATGTCATGAAATCCTGAATTCAAATCTGACTTCAGACACTCACTATGTGACCCTTTGGCAAATCACCTAATCTCTGCTTGCCTTAGTTCCCTCAACTTTAAAATATGTTTAATAACAGTACCTACCTTGCAGGGTTGTTGTGATGATCAGGTGTGATATCTTTAAACCATTTAGCACAGTTCCCAGAACTTAATATGTGCCTAATAATAAATGCTTGAATCTTTCCTATCAGGAGCTCATCGCCTTCCCTTCTATACTCTCCCCCTTCCAAGTTTCTCTCTTCCAGAAGATCCACAGGTGATAAATCATCCAGGAGGAGGCAGAGGCAGAAGGGAAGAATAGTTTAGCTCATGAATGCAGGCAGCTAGTTCTCCATCTGATAACAAGAGGAGAGAAGTTTATTGTCTTTATGATGCCCACAGCTAAGGCATAAGCAAGAACTTCCAAGGCTTATCCACCTGAATGGTCACTCCTTCCTTCTAATGGCTCACTTTGGTACAAATGGCATCATCAACAGGAACCTGAGAAGGATCACCAACTATCCTGAGGTCATGGGTGAGAACCTGAAGACCTTTGAGATATATGTTGTCTTTTCATTATTGTTGCTCCATGGGTAGCCCCCAGTAATGAGAGTAGCCCCAGTAAAATCACAGCCATAGCCTAGAAACAGTGAGACACGTAGCTTTCTCCTCAGCATGAGAACTCAGCCCCTCCTCTCCTCAAATACTGTATGCTCTTCCAAGAAATTACTGATGCAGGAGTTCTGTGAGAAGCTTGGTTAGATGGTTACATATTTACCTGTGATTTATTATCCTGTAGAAAACTTTGTTTAGATTTGATGAGGTAAACTAAGTCTATTGTAAAAGAATGCTAAATTATCTACACTCATTGTGTATGTGAAAAATTTATTTAATCCCTTAGCCTACATCATTTTCTTTATAAAATACTAGCTGTGATCAATAAACTTTGTCACTAATCAGCAAGATCCTTGAGTCTGTCTGTAATTCTGTCTGTGACCCTCCTGATCCCAACCTCATTCCTATTATCCTGTTCTGTGATCCACAAAGAATTTGTTGAGCTGGTCTCTAACATCAGTGAAAGGAAGTTCTATAGAAGAGAAAGACTGAATTGGGAAATGAAGAGGTGAATAAGAAGGTATAGATGTAACTGTCCTAAATGGAGGAGTCTCTTGTAATATTCTAGTTCTTAGGAATGCAGAGAAAAATTTTGGCCTCCTGAGTGGAGCTTATGAAGATGAGTTTTCTAATCCCACGTGTGTTACCACATCTAGCCAGTCCTTGAGACCTGAAAATTGATTGACACTCATTGGAGATAAAAACTCTACTTACAAAAAATGAAAGTTGGTGAGCCATTCTGGGGATGGCTATCTCTTCTAAGTTGTTCTGGGATTCAGAGTCCATCCTGTGCTGTTCCAGCCCCTATTACTCCCCACTGACTATTTCAGATTCCAGAATTCTGTTTTGTCCTCATTATGGATACTCAACATGAAATGTTTACTCAAGGAACTATCATACTGCCCCTTTTCTTCACTAAACCCAATCCCATTGCTGACTGTATTAAAATTTTTCAAAATTTTTTTTATTATTGAACACCCATCCTTTGATCTATAGGGTTGAGTTCAGATTTGCAGGACAAGTCAACCTAGGCTGCCTGAGTTACATTGCTCTTTGGAACACATAATTCCAGTCCATCATTATGATGTGTGTGTAGAACTTCATCCTTTTAGCTCTGGTTTGCCATCTAGTTCATAACAAGATCTCATTTAGAGAATAAGTCCTTCTAAATGTAAGCAATCATATGTTCACAGAGTCATAAGATTATGATTAGAGCTATCATATCCAACCATCTTATTTTTACATATAAGGAAACCGAGGCAAACAACAATTTCATAATTTAATAATAAATGTCTGAGGTGAGTTATGATCTCAGGTTTTCCTCTCTCCATGCCTAGTACTCTGTCCATCTAGTATGAGAAATTAATTCTCTCTCCTTTCCAATTATTTCCCCAGCCCCACAAAGAGCACTTATTCAGATCAGAATGTACAAGAGTGCATGGCAGTGATCTGGGGATACATAGGAAAGAGGTTGTGGTGATGTTCAGACACTTAATTTATATTACAGGCCTTTTCATTTTTTCTCTTATTGTCTCCTATGACCTAGAGATTAATCTATGAAGTAAAGTGGTATAAATGAGACCGATAATATAAAAAAAATAGTTCAAAATAGATACAGAGCGGAAAGAGAGAAAAGTCAGAGGCTTCACAGAACTCTGAACATGGAGAGGATGAAGAAAGCTGGACTTAGAGGAGTAAAAGAACAATATTCCTATTGGATTCTAAGATAAAAATTCCCAGCCCTGTTCCAGAGGCTTCCCTCATTACCTTCTATTTACAACAAGCAAAGAGCTCGCCCCAGATTCTCTGCTCCCCTCCCCATCCTGATGGGACATTCTCTTTCTCTCACCGAGGAGAGTCCTTGTACCTGAGGCTGAACCATAGAAAGATGCTTACCTGGCTCTTCTCTGTTCCTGGGTCTGAGGATGACTCTTGCAGTGAGTGTGTGTTCTGATCTGGATTACGTGTGTGTGTATGTGGGGAATGGATCCAGGTCCTAGTTATAGAGCCCTGAGTTCCCTGCTCTGATCTGCCTCCAGAGTAGTGATCATTGCGTCAGCTGAAAAGAAACAATTCTTGACATCTAGAGGTCCCTGAAGTTTTTCCCAAGGTACAAATCACAAAAACAATTATTGTTGATTAATCACAATTCCCCAGTAGAAATTACCAATCAATACAAAGCAACTACTAGTGACTAGTGAAAAGTGCCAAATACACAGCAGAAGTTAGTGTTTTCTGAACCTGTGTGGAGAGGGGACCTGAAGCTAAACCAGGAATGGAGATGAGCTTTATATGAGATTCTACTTGAGGAGATTGGATTCAGGGATCTCTCTCTAAGTGTTCCCATGCCCAGGAGGCATCCTTCCATTTTCTTCCCCTTTTGTGTTTTTGTTATCAAAATTTTAATAACAAAATTTTTGTTATCAAAAATGTTTTAAGTGTCCTCATATTCATTGAATCAGAGAAGAGACTTATTATTACTTCAGTTTCCCAGGTCTCATAGTCTGTTTGGTGAGGGGGGCAAAGACTCTACAGCCTTCACAAGGGATTTCCTAACCTAACTTCCTACCATTCTCCACTCTATAAGGGTTGATATCCTTGCCCTGACTATTCATGGGTCCCAACCCTTTCCAACTTTCCTCTTATGTCAAGAGAGACTACTTCTTCATATCCCATCTGGTCTTGTTTGCCTTCCCTATCTCCAAGATCTTCAGATTCTCCTAAACATCCTCAAAATATTGGGCCCATTTTAATAGTAATTGTTCCATGTGATAATTTGGCAACTAATTAAATTCTAGACGTCAAAGAGTGGGCCCATTACCTCTCAGGTTGGTAATAACCCACTTTGTTGTAATTCAGTCATTTTCAGCCATGTCCAATTCTTTGTGATGCCATTTGGAATTTTCTTGGCCAAGATACTGGAGTGACTTGTCATTTCCTTCTGTAGTCCATTTTACAGATGTGGGAACTGAGGCAAAGAAGATTAAAGGATTTGCCCAGGTAACCCAACTGGTGCTTGAGACCAGATTGAATTTAGTCAAACTTCTGGTTCTAGTCCTGGTGCTCTATCCACTGAGTTACCCAGGTCCCTAATAGTAACTGTAAATATGATTCTGAATATATTTCAAATTCTAATGAGTCAGTGTATGATGCTATCTCTGACAGCTTTATATTGTTTAGAATGCCTTTCTAGATCTTGATGAGGAATATTAGGATTAACCCGATGAAACCATGACACTTTCCTTGGAGGCAACCCTGCAAATGTTCCTGTACAAGAGTGGTTCAGGGGCAGCTGGGTAGCTCAGTGGATTGAGAGTCAGGCCTAGAGATGGGAGGTCCTAGGTTCAAATCTGGCCTCAGACACTTCCCAGCTGTGTGACCCTGGGCAAGTCACTTGACCCCCATTGCCTACCCTTACCACTCTTCCACCTATAAGTCAATACACAGAAGTTAAGGGTTTAAAATAAAAAAAAAGAGTGGTTCAGACCAACCCTGAGAGGTCCTTGAGTTCCTGTAGATAACTCCCAGGCTGTTTTCTTCCATTGCTATCAAAGTTATATCCTGGTCTATGTTGCAAGTTGGTGACAAACGTCTCCTGTGGCTAGGCAGAAACTTCTTCCTTATTGCCTATTCCTGGAGATGCCCTTCCCTATTTCTTTGAATACTATAAAACTTGCAACATTCTCTTCTTCTCTGACTTAGTTCTATTTCAACCCTAGCTCATGTGACTTTTTTTTCTTTCTCTTGAAGGAAATGAATCATTTTGCTCAGCATTCTGCGACTTTCTGGTATTCAGGGATAACAGATATAATGCTGGGACTTTCTTATTTTTAGGGGAAAGTAATCCTGACATAACACCCAACTTATCTCCTTATTCTTTCCTGCCAGGCTCTTTCCCTGAGGGTGTCTATCCATCAAACATGGTGCCAATCAATAAATAGCATCAATCTCTTTCTAGGTACCTCCACCTTTTCTTCTCAACTCTCTCTTACACCCTCTTCATCTAGCTTCTGATATCATCATTCAACTTAAACTGCTTTCTCTAAAGTTATGAATGATCTCTTGGTTATTCAATCTCATGGATTTTTCTCAGTGCTAATCTTCCCCTTTTCAAACTAAATTAAAAATTCCTCACAATTACATGTAAAAACAATTTATAATATTTTAAAAATACTTTTTATTCTCAAATTCTCTCCCTCCCTTTTATCAACTCTCTAATGCTGAGATGGTAAGCAATCTCATATAGGTTTTGCATGTGCAATGATATAAAATATTTTTCCATATCAATCCTTTTATGGAAAGAAACTTGAAGGAAAAAATTAGGAAAGAAAGTGAAAAAAGTTTGCTTTGGTCTGCATTTAGACACCATCGGTTCTTTCTCTGGGAGAAGATGACATTTTTTTTTACCATGAGTCCTTTGGGATTGTTTTTGTTCATTGTATTGCTGAGAATAACTAAGTTATTCATAGGTGTTCATTATATACCGGAGATTTTTTCAGGGTCAGGAATGTGAGAAAGCTTTCAGTACTTATTGCTTTATTAAGTATTAGTGAATTCACATTGAGTAGATACCTGTCACTCAATTTGAGAAAGCCCTCAATCAATGAGGAAGCCGTATTAAACATCAAGAATTCATACCCAGGAAATTGTTTAGTTAGAAGGGAAACTTAATAAAAAGAGAATGCATGCTGAAGTGAAACCTTTTGCATACAATGAATGTGGGAAAACCTTCACCTGGAGTGAACACATTACTGAAGAATGGAGAGAAAAAAGGAAAAAAAACCTTACATGTTCTAAAATATTTGTAGCAGCTCTCTATATGGTAGCAAAAAACTAGAAATTGAGGGCATGCCCATTAATAGGGAAATGGCTAAACAAATTTGTGACATATGATTGTGATGGAATACTCCTGTGCTATAAGAAATGATAAGCAGGTTAATTTTAGAAAAAACTCAGAAAGATCTACCTGAAATTATGAAGAATGAAATGAGCAGAATCAAGAAAGCATTATGTAGAGTAACAGAAACATTATTTGAAGAATGATTTGTGTATCTCCACCTTCAGAGAAAGAACTGATAAATAGAAAGAAGCAAGTGTGTGTGTGTGTGTGTGCGCGTGCGTGCGTGCTAAATGATGCCTTCTCTAGTGCAAGGAGGGAAGACAGAGTTAGAGATACCTGAGACTTAATGTAACAAATAAAAAATTATAAAAAACAAAAAAGTATAATAAAAAGAAATCCATCAGGGTCATGAATGTGGGAAAGAATTTTGGCAAAATTCAAACCCCAAACTACATCAAAGAAATAATAGTGGAGAGAAGCCCTTTCAATCTAATGACTGTAGGACAACCTTTAATGATAGGACATGTCTCATTTATCATCATAAAATTCATTCTGTAGAGCAACCCTATGAATGTAGTGAAGGTAGTATAAGGATGATATTAAGAAGTAGAGAAGCTGGCTTGAGAAAGAATTGGAGTTTCAAACAGAGCTGATACAGAGTATCAGTTTCAAGTCTAATGGTTTTTCTGTGACAGTTACTCTCTCTGGGAGTAGCAGTTGGTCTCTGGCAGTTGTCAGAGTCACACACAGGGACTCTCTCTCTGGGGGCTTGGAGGAGGTGACTTCTTTTCTCTCTATCTCTCCTGTCTGAGGTAAAAGGAAAGGAGAGAAAGACCTGAAGGAGCTTAGTGTTTCCTTTCCAAACTTGGGAAACACTGGTGACTATCTATTGCTGTTTTTATAGATTGTTTTAACTCTGAGAAGACCAAAGAAAAACCTGGTCTTTGGATTGGACTCTGAGTCTTTTAAGGCTCAGAATCCTAACTTGATTCTTGTTGAGACTCAACCAACTGGTCTTTGTTATTTTAATAACTTGAAGGCAAAGTTAAGAATTATAAGGATAATAGTGGTAGTTTATTTAGAATAGTAAAAATTTGGGTTAGTCAGATCAGGAAGGATTAGTGTAGCCTGTGAAAACAGGAGAAGCAGTTCCTTGTGGAACCAGGGAGTTTTATTTGGGTGGAGTTTGTTAAGGGAGAAACCAGGGAAAGGTGCCTTAAACAGTAAACAGGTGGGTATGTGGGAGACAGGAATGACAGGAAGGGGCCCAACAAGTAGGGAGACTGGGTTATAAAGGCTATTTGGATGTCTGTAACAGAAATGGCTGTCGGCCTCCAACTGCCACCCAGCATCAACAAGACAGAGCCTATGGAAGCTGTTAAGTAAAGGCAAGAGTTTAACAACACATTTTAATCAGGGACAAAACAAGGTAAAGGATGGGAATTGGGATTCTACACTTACAAGCTAAGGGCAGACCACAGGGACAGGGGAAGGACTTAACTACACTAAACTAAGGCCTAAGCATAACAGGGCCCAGGGAAAAGCAGGACAAGAGTGAGTATCCTCACAACAGTAGTGTTCAGCCTAACTCTAGTGATGTTTCTGCTCCTCCCGAATCACCAGCTGCACTCTGCCAAGTGGGTAGATTCTGGGAGCTGACCCAGCCCAAAGTTGACCTGCAACTCAGTTTGGGAATTAGCAGTCTCTACCAAAATCTCCCACAAGTAGGTGACGGTCTTTCCACAGGATCACTGGTAAATCTGGTGTCTCCTAGTTGTCAGTTGTTGCTTGCCCTAACCCCCATGGAGTCTCTCTCAGTGAGAAAGAAACACACTTCCTGTTTCTTCATTCCATCTTGGAATCCTCCAGCTCTTCCTGCTAGGTCCAACACTAATACTAAATTAATAGCTAAATAATCCTCACAACAAGTTAGAATCCCTTAGAGTTAGAAATCCTTTTTATCCTTATATATTCTCAATAAATAGTTTATTTTTTATAACAAGAGTCTCTTTAGCATCCTTGAGTCTGACCCTGAAGAGAAGTTCACATATGAGCTTCACTTCACTGATATAAACCAAAGATACTTTGCAAGCACAGCAAGCAGAGTATCTAAAATCAGTTTATAATTAATAATCAATCCATTGCTTATATTAGTTTATAGTCACCTTTTATTTTTATAGTAAGAATGCTTTCAATCAGAAAGGGAGGGAAACTTACTGAATATCATAGAATTTGTACCAGAGAGAAACCTTTTAAAGTAAAGAAGGTGGGAAAACCTTCAGCCACAGGGGGAAATTAACTGAATATTAAAAAATTAATACTGGAGAGAAACCTTTTGTGTGTAATGAATGTGGAAAAGCTTCAGTCACTGGTCATCTTCAATTTATCAGCAAATTCATATGGAAAAAAACAACCTAAAGGAACTTAATGTGGAAAAGCCTTTATCAGGAAAAATTTTATTACACAGCAGAGAATTCACACTGTTGGGAGAAACCCCCTCCTAAAATTTAATTAGTAGGGAAAAGTTTCCTGTATCCCTTAAATTTTGATATTTTCCTTCATCATTGTCATTTTTTCTAATGAAATTGATTGTTTCTCTGACTTATTTGTTCTTTAGGATAGGGTATTTAGTTTCCAATTAATTTTTAGTCTTTCTTTTTGTTGCCTTTTGTTGAGGATAATTTTTTTTTGTATTATGATCTGAAATATATATAATATTTCTTATTTTTTACATTTTGTTGTGAGTTTTTAATGCTATATTATATGGCCAATTTTTTGAAGGTGCTATGAAATGCTGCAAAAAAGTTGTATTCCTTCTATTCCCATTCATTTTTCTCCAAAAGTCTATTATATCCCCACTCTGCTCCTTGTTGCCTCAGGCACTCTTTTTCCAAGTGAGGTTTCTTGCCCTCTCTGCTTTTTGTGTCAAATGACTCTGGCTGGGTTCTTTCCCTTTTCCATTTTGCACTTTATCACCTCTGGTGAAGTCATAGTGTGTTGGGCTTGTCCAAATTCTGCTGGTTCTCACTGATGCTGAGCTGCTTTGGGTTACACTCTCTTTCTTCCCCCCACTGAGACATGTTTCTCCTGATTTCTCTTGTTTTGAGGTTATTTATTTTCGTGTGTGTGTGTGTGTGTGTGTGTGTGTGTGTGTGTGTGTGTGTGTGTAGGAATCAGGGAGTGGAGTATCCTTTACTCCATTATCTTAGTTCTCAGCATTAGGAAAACTTCTAATGAGACTAAACTCTTTGAAAATATCATACCATGCATGGTGATTTGTAATAACCACCAATGGATTATACATTTGGTATAGTTTTATTTCCCCACAGGAACTTTAGGCTGTAATGATCTGGGAAAAGTATCATGAAGATTTGCCATGTATCACATAATAGTCAAAATTGCAATGTTGGGTGCATATTTTTTGGTGTTTTGAGAGGTAAAAACACTGTCCTTGCTAGGATGTTCTTCCTTGCTGTTATTAGGGTGAGGCACATTACTTAAATAAGTTCATCATGGGAAGCTGGTGCAGTATCTGAACTAGCCCCTAACCTGTAAGATGTTCCTTTTTGTTCTAAACTTAATAATCATTAACAAAACATACATGAATATGACAAAATGCTCACATGTTAAATCACAAATTCCAGTCTTTAAAGTTTGCTAAACATTTAAAAGTTTCTATTAATTGTGACAAGATGGCAACACTAATATCACATTGATTTCATGGTCCCCTTTGGAATGCTTTTTCTTCTGGTTATTTTTATGTGTAGTGCTGTTATTTCTTAGGTCTTATTAGCCAGTGTCTGTTCTTTTCTTTTTTCTTGTAATGTCTAATTTGCATTTTCTTGAGGTACACTGATATTCTAATACATTCATTTATTGAGATGTGTTTAACCATCCCCTCATTTCTACACAAATGGGTTGTTTCCAGTTTGTGGCTAGTATGACCAATGCTCCTCTTGAGGCTGAGCAGGATACTGGGCCCAGAGATTGGTAATCTTCTCTCTTGAGGGAAAAGGATTCTGGGATAGAATTATATCTATCTACTATCTAGGTTCAAAGTGGAACTCCTGATTCCTTAAAAGGAAAAGAGGGTGCCACGTTATATGTCCAATGCTTGACTTCTTTCCTATAAAATATCAGATCCACAATAAATACACATAGTGGATAGCAAGAAAATCCATTTATTTGAGGTCACATTAAAGTTGAAATCAGAGACATTATACATGGGAGAAGATATACATGGAAGACAATACACAGTGAATGAGGTTTCTCATTGGGAATGAGATAGCTCAGCTCAATGAAGAAAGTTTCAGATCTCATCCAAGGGGGAAGTTCCCAAAGTGTTTAGTATCATAAGGTTGGGGAATTATAGAGATTGCCAGCTCGCCTACACGTCAGTTTCTTTACAATCTTTTTTTCTTCCTTCAGGGACTTGAAGAGAAGAAGGAATGGTATATCTTCTCTCTCAGATAAGATGCTATTTGTAAAATGTTTAGTGGAATGCCTAGCACATGGCACTTGCTTAATAAATAATTATTTTCTTTTTTTTTAGTAGGCAGCTAGATGGCATAGTGACTAGAGAAATGGGCTTAGATTCAGAAAGATTTTAGTTCAAATCTGGTCTTAGATTGTACTATCTGTTTGGAGTTGGGCAAGTTATTTAAAATTACATTTGACATAATTTCTTCAAGTGCAAAATGGGATGAATATTATTACTTATTTAGCTGGGTTATTGTGAAGTTCAACTGAGATATTTGTAAAGTGCTTAGCACAATATGAGGCACATAGAGGGCACTTAATCAATTCTTATTCCTTTCCATTTCTTCCTCTTCAAATCTAGAAGCCTGTGCTAGATCCTTCTCTCCTGTTCCACCAACATTGCCTGCTCTTCATTTTGGGAACTTCCCCTTTGGATGAGATCTGAAACTTTCTTCATTGAGCTGAGCTATCTCAAGACTTTGAGTAATTAATCTTTCCCAATGAAGAAAGAAACCCATGTAATTGGTCCTTTGAGGCAAGGTTTACACAGAAAATGAGACTTAGAGAGAGGCTTGGTTTAATTTGAGTAATTTTTTTTGAAAAAAGTTCATTTATTTCAGTTACTTGTAGAAACAATTTCTGATAATCATTATTTGACCTCAAGTATTGGTGTCTGCTAGTGGTCTTCCTCACTGTAAAAGGGAATTCTTAATCCCTTTCTCTAATTTAACTGGGGACTTGGAGGTCATTTTAACATAGAGATGTGTAAAGATATATCATACCACAGTGAAAGGAAGTAAAAACCAGAGAGATAGGAAGTGAGGTAAGAAGGGGTTATAAAAGGCCAGTGCAAGTACTGAGGGGGAGGAGAATTTTGACTCTGCCTGGTGAGCTGAGCTGAAGGGTGATCATTTGGACTTTCTCTAATGGCAGTTATAGGCAGTTATAGGCAGATATAGGGAGTTATAGGGTAGTTAGGCAAGCTCTCTCTCTCTCTCTCTCTCTCTCTCTCTCTCTCTCTCTCTCTCTCTCTCTTTCCTATATTTCCCTCCTTTTACTATAGCCTTTTTATTCTCATTAAAACTAAAATTGTTAAAAGTTGTCTCTTATTTTGTCAAACTCCTAACTTAACCCTTATAATACCCTAAGACTCTAAGTCAAGACTGTGATAGGGATTCATGTATGGACAATGCAACAAGTATTACATTCAGAGCCAGCAAAGGGACCTCCGTTTTATGGGTGAGTTCATCCCATTAACATTCAGTCATGATTGCTAATTGTATTTCCCTCCATTTTATTTTCCCCCTATTTATCCCTCTCTCCCCCTCCCCCAGTCACAGGCTTAGCTTTCTTTAAGCATTTCAAAGCATGTAAAAGGGATTTGAATAAATCTATGTGTTTCTCAAGGGATGAATGAGGAAAAGTAGATAAAAGTTTTGCCTGATGATCCCTTCAAAGTTGCAGAAGGTCATTCTAAGGAAAAACTTAGGAAAGGATGGTGAGCTGCCACTGAGAGAGAAAGTTTCCCAAATGAAGGTGCCTTATGTTATGCTGCTCAAAGCGGGGGTAACTACATGGAAGGATAGACAGGAAGGTGCTTCTATAAGCTGGGCCTGATAAGCTGGCCCAGGATCCTCAGGTGGTAAATGGATCTAGGCTGAGTGGGATAGTGATGCCTGAATAGCCACCAAGGTGGGCTGGTAACTACCAGGTCTTATGGATGATCAACTCAGCTAAGCACCTGACCCCATTAACAGTGCCCAAGCCAAGGTTATAGAGGGAGAAGCTGTATATGTTGTCCAACAGCCCCTCTGGTTTGGGGTTAGGTTAAATGATAAAGGTTGGTAATGGGCTAGTTGTTGGTATTTGAATGGATAATGCTAACTGACTGCAATATTAATCCCTTTTCCCCTTTGGCTGTAGTTATTCACTTGCCCCTTGGAATGAATGCCAGTCTTCACTTGAATCAAGTTTGAACAGGGTTTAATGCTTTGACTCAAAGGGGGTAGGAATCAGGTTAAGGAAAGAGGAATTGGGAATGGCTATACTATATCTACTGAGAGTCAAAATTATCTAAATCAATGAGCATCAGGTTGGTATTCAGCTGGAGATTCTCTTCCCCCTCACAGACCTTGATCAGATCCAGCCATGGTCTAGAACAGGGGTTCCCAAACTTTTTTGGCCTACCACCCCCATTCCAGAAAAAGTATTACTTAGTCCCCTGGAAATTAATTTTTTAAAAAATTTTAATACCAATTAATAGGAAAGATAAATGCACTTGTGGCCATTACCACCCACCTGGATCTCTGCAGCACCCACCAGGGGGCGGTAGATCCCACTTTGGGAATCACTGGTCTAGACCAAAGGAAAGGAAGGGATAGTGATGTTCTTCTTGGCAGCTGTGCTGTGGTTATCTCTCAGCTCTGTTTAGTAATAGGTGAATGAATTTCTTGTGGCAATAAGTTATGGATGCTGGATCTTCAAGTCTATAGGCCTACCCATCCACCACCACCCTCTCCCTCCAGAAATTCTCTTCTCAAGACTGAGACCAAGAATGGCTGAGCCCCTGAGATTTTATAGAGGTGCTCCCAACTGTCTTTTGACCTTGGCTCATGCCATCTGGGTAAATTCCAAGTTCTATAACCAACGATCTATCACTCAAGCTGTTCTCCATCTTTTTCCAGAAGTTACCTATTACACTTAAAAGGGAAGACTCCTGGTTATGTGTGTTGCAAATGATTCATATTTTGGTATGCATTAGATTAGAAAGGGCATTTAGCCTTTATTAACCATATTATCTAGGCTTCTAGGGTAAGCAGTGATAGGTATCTTCTTAAATTTAGAGTCCTGATCCCCTTACCAGTGCTTATGTGGATCCTCAGTTGTTCTTTTTCTGGGAAATGGGAGCTTGTCCAAAGAGTTACATGAGAATTCTGGATCTACTTTGACACTTCTGGATTAAGGCCTTCTAGTGACTTTTATCTTTTTGACCAGAGCATGGAAAGATATTAAGATCTAGATAGTGGAGTCATTTCCAGTATGTGGATTTCTTCTACTATGGACAGCACTGTAGTACCTCAGGATTTGTGAGTCACTGCTGATGAGCACAAAAGGGCTAACCATGGGGAAAAGGGAAGACATAAAGGCAGAGCTATGCTGCAGCCAGGGTCTGGGTGTCATTGAATGCATATATACTGTCAAGATGGCATTGATTAGGTAAAATGTGACAAAGGTGCTCACCAGCACTAGGATCATTTTGGTGGCTCTGATCTCAGGGAAGGCTCGAGTGGAGAAGTGGGCAGTGTGCATCTGCTGGACTCTCTTGTGGTGCTTGTGTAGGAGATAAACCTTGTAGCCACTGGTAAAGCTAATGAAGGTCATAAGCACAGCATCAGGGAGGAAGAATACAACTACATAGGATGAAATGCTAATGATATTTGTTGCATTAACAGAGCAATATCCATACTTCTTTATCTCTGAGATGTTTCTGGTGCCCTTTGGTCCTTGAAGTTTCTCAAGAATAATGATATTTTGCAGCATGTAGAAAATCCAGCAGAAGATACTAGAGGGGATAATGTATTTTGGGATTCTGACTTTAAGTGTGATCCACGTGGTGTTGTTGGGACTTATGATGATGGCTTGTAAACCACTCAGGAGGCAGGTCATGCTGAGGGAAAGCCCCCGAGCTACTCTGTGTAGGTAGAAGACAATTTTACAGCCAATGCCATCCAAAAAGTTCTTCAGCCCCCAAACTGCCATTCCCTGAGGGAAGCCTTTAGAGAGGAGCACCAAGGAGTTGGCCAAAGCCAGCTGGGTGAGAATCAAGTCTATGGGTCTCAGCCTCTGGCCAGTGAAGGACATGAAAGTGAAGAGATAAATCAGGAAGAAGTTTCCCTGAACTCCAATTACTGTCTGTGAGAAGAAGGCAATACTCAGGAGCTTGTCCAAAGAAATCATGTTCTTGGAGTCCAAGAGCAGAATTTCAGTCTAAGCTGAGGGGCCCAGAGAGAAATGCAGATTTTATGACATCCCTGCATATTGATCATTCATTCCCACCCAAAAGACCTCATGAAATAGCTCCTTCAGTGCTACAGATAAACATACAAAATTCAGTAATTTGTAAGTGGTGACTGTCTTCTCTGTTAGTTAATGTCTCCTTTTGTCATTTACACATTATTGGATCAGTATATAATTTTTTTTAGCTAAGATTAATAGGCTCAGTATTCATGGTCTGTACTTTTAAGAAAAAACAAGATAAAATGATTGCCCTTTTCTTCCAGAGGAGTTTTCTGCTTTTCCTGAGCTCACTTAAGGAAACCACCATTATGAATTGGTAGCTGTTCTTTCTCAGTCAAACTCCCTACCTGCCCCTTTTCTCCAGGCTAGTTTTGACTAACCCATCACCCTGCCAGTTTTTTGAACCTACAATACATGATACTCCACAACTCTTTTCTGGACACATTTCTTTCTTTCTAGAGACATGCATTTCATGCTTTTTATACTACGGAAATATAGTTTTGGATCCTATTTGTAAGATTTTGTATTTAATTTAATTTTATTAGATTCAACCCAATGAATTTAAAAATAGCTTGACAGGCTACAATACTGGGGTGAACAAAATAAACTTGATAGGAAACAATGTATTGCACCTGAGCAATCTCTTCTTCTTTTTGAAACTTACTTTCTATCTTAGAATCAACACTAAGTTTCAACTCCAAGGCAGAAAGAGGAAAAAGGCCAGGCAATTGAAGTTAAGTGACTTGATCAGGGTCATATAGCTAGGAAGTGTCTCAGGCCAAATTTGAACCCAAGATCTCCCATCTCCAGGCCTCATTTTCTTTTCACTGAGCCACTAGCTGTCCCTGAATATTTTCCTACATAAACTTTCCTTAGAAGGGAAGCCACCCAAGATTCAAGGCACTGTTAGGAGGGTCAGTATTAACACAACAAAATAGCCCATGAGTTCTCATTAGTGCACTTACTTTTACTAACTATCCTTTTTTTTTTTTAATTTTGAATATTTTCTTGTATTTACATAGTTCATGTTCTTTCCCTCTCCCCCAATCTCCCCTAATCCCACTTAGCTGATGCACAATTCCACTGGGTTTTACATGTATCATTGATCAAAACCTAATTCCATATTATTGATAGTTGGACTAGAGTTATCGTTTAGTGTCTACATCCCCAGTAATATCCCCATCAGCTCATGTGTTCAAGCAATTGTTTTTCTTATGTATTTCTCCTCCCACAGTTCTTCCTCTGAATGTGGCTACTTTTCTTTATCAAATCTCTCAGCCTTGCTCTGGATAATCGCATTGCTGCTAGTAGAGAAGTCCATTATGTTTGATTATACCACAGTATCAGTCTCTGTGTTCTCCTGGTTCTGCTCCTTTCACTCTGCATCAATTACTGGAGGTCATTCCAGTTCACATGGAATTCCTCCAGTTCTTTATCCCTCTAAGCACAATATTATTCCATCACCAACAGATACCACAATTTGTTCAGCCATTTCCAAATAGAAAGACATTCTCTCATTTTTCAATTTTTTTTGCCACCACAAAGAACGTGGCTATAAATATTTTTGTACAAGTCTTTTTTCTTTTTATTTCTTTGGGATATAATTCAAGCAGTGCTATGGCTGGATCAAAAGGCAGATAGTCTTTTAAAGTCATTTGAGCATAGTTCCAAATTGCCATCCAGAATGGTTGGATCAGTTCACAACTCCACCAGCAATGCATTAATGTCCCAATTTTGCCACATCCCCTCCAACATTCATTACTCTCCCCTGTTGTCATTTTAGCCAGTCTTCTAGGTCTGAGGTGATATCTTAGAGTTGTTTTGATTTGCATTTCTCTAATTGAAATTTAGAACACTTTTTCATGAGTTTGTTTATAGTTTTGATTTCTTTATCTGAGAATTGCCTATTCATGTCCCTTGCCCATTTATCAATTGGGAGGTGGCTTGAATTTTTGTACAATTGATTTAGCTCCTTGTATATTTGAGTGATTAGACCTTTATCTGAGTTTTTGTTATAAAGATTTTTTCCCAATTTGTTGTTTCCCTTCTAATTTTGGTAGCATTGGTTTTGTCTGTACAAAATCTTTTTAGTTTAATGTAGTCAAAATTATTTATTTTACATTTTGTGATTTTTTTCTACCTCTCGCTTCATTTTAAAATCTTTCCTTTCCCATAGATCTGACAAGTATACTATTCTTTGCTCACCTAATTTACTTATAGTTTCCTTCTTTATATTCAAGTCATTCACCCATTCTGAGTTTATCTTGGTATAGGGTGTGAGATGATGATCTAGGCCCAATCTCTCCCATATTGTTTTCCAATTTTCCCAACAGTTTTTGTCAAATAGTGGGTTTTTGTCCCAAAAGCTGGGTTCTTTGGGTTTATCAAAGACTGTCTTGCTGAGGTTGCTTACCCCTAGTCTATTCCACTGATCCTCCCATCTGTCTATTTGCCAGTATCATATTATTTTGATGACTACTGCTTTATAATACAGTTTAAGATCTGGTACTGCTAGGCCACCTTCCTTCATATTTTTTTCATTATTTTCCTTGATATTCTTGGTCTTTTGTTCTTCCAAATGAACTTTGTTATAGTTTTTTTTTCTAATTCAGTAAAAATGTTTTTTGGTAGCTTGATAGGTATAGCACTAAATAGGTATATTAATTTGGGTATGATGGTCATTTTTATTATGTTAGCTTGTCCTACCCATGAGCACTCAATGTTTTCCCAATTGTTTAGATCTAGTTTTAATTGTGTGGAAAGGATTTCATAGTTTTGTCCGTATAATTCCTGTGTTTGTCTTGGCAGATAGATTCCTAAGTATTTTATATTGTCTAGGGTGATTTTAAATGGAATTTCTCTTTCTAGCTCTTGCTGCTATGATGTGTTGGAAATATATAGAAATGCTGATGATTTATGTGCATTTATTTTGTATCCTGCAACTTTGCTAAAGTTGTTGATTATTTCCACTAACTTTTTAGTTTATTCTTTAGGATTTTTTAAGTAGACCATCATATCATCTGCAAAGAGTGATACCTTAGACTCCTCATTGCCTATTTTAATACCTTCAATTTCTTTTTCTTTTCTAATGGCTACTACTAGTGTTTCCGGTATAATGTTATACAATAGAGGTGACAATGGGCATCCTTGTTTCACTCCTGATCTTATTGGGAACGCTTATAATTTATCCCCATTGCAGATGATGTTTGTTGATGGTTTTAGATATATAGCATTTATTATTTTTAGGAAAGGCCCTTCTATTCCTAAACTTCCTAATGTTTTCTGTAGGAATGGATGTTGTATTTTGTCAAAAGCTTTTTCAGCATCTATTGAGATAATCATGTGGTTTTTGTTGGTTTGCTTCTTGATATGGGCAATTATGTGAATGGTTTTCCTAATGTTGAACCATCCTTGCATTCCTGGTATAAATCCCACCTGATCATAATGAATAACCCTTGTGATCTCTTGCTGGAGTCTTTTTGCTAGTATTTTTATTTAAGATTTTTGCATCAATGTTCATTAGGGAGATTTGTCTGTAGTTTTCTTTCTCCATTTTTGATCTACCTGGCTTTGGGATCAGTATCATATTTGTGTCATAAAAGGAGTTTGATAGAACTCCTTCTTTGCTTATTGTGTCAAATAGTTTGTATAGTATTAGAATTAGTTGTTCTTTGAATGTTTGATAGAATTCACTTGTGAATCCATCTGGTCCTGGTGATTTTTTCTTAGGGAGTTCTTTGATGGCTTGTTCAATTTCTTTTTCTGATATGGTATTATTTAAGTATTGTATTTCTTCTGCTGTTCATCTAGGCGATTTATGCTTTTGTAAATATTCATCCATATCACCTAGATTGCTATATTTATTGCCATATAATTGAGCAAAATAGTTTTTAAGGATTGCCTTGATTTTCTCTTCATTAGAGGTGAGGTCTCCCTTTTCATCTTTGATACTGATAATTTGGTTTTCTTCTTTCCTTTTTTAAATTAGATTGACCAGTAATTTGTTGATTTTATTTATTTTTCAAAGTAGAGCTTCTAGCCTTATTAATTAATTCAATACTTCTTTTACTTTCAATTTTATTGATTTCTCCTTTGATTTTTATAATCTTTAATTTAGTTTTTAACTGGGGATTTTTAATTTGTTCCCTTTTTAGTTTTTTGATTTACACGCCCAGTTCATTGATCTCTGTTCTCTCTAATATATAATAATATATGCACTCAGGGTTATAAATTTCCCCCTGAGTACTGCCTTAGCTGCATCCCACAGAATTTGGTAGGATGTCTCATAGTTGTCATTCTCTTCAATCAATTATTGATTGTTTCTATGATTTGTTCTTTAACTGGTTTTGGAGAATCATATTATTTAGTTTCCAATTAGTTTTTGATTTACCTGTCCAGGTGCCCTGATTATTATTTTTATTGCATTATGATCTGAAAAGGTTACATTTATTATTTCTACTCTTTTGCATTTGTTTGCCATGTTTCTATGCCCTAGTTTATGGTCAATCTTTGTGAATGTACCATGTGCAGCTGAAAAGAAGGTGTATTCCTTTTTGTCTCTATTTATTTTTCTCCACATATCTATTAACTCTAATTTTTCTAGGATTTCATTCACCTCTCCTACCTCTTTCTTATTTATTTTTTGGTTTGATTTATCTAGATCTGAAAGAGGAATATTTAGATCTCCCACTAGTATAGTTTTACTATCTATTTCCTCCTTGAGCTCTGCCAGTTTCTCCTTTAGAAATTTTGATGCTATACCATTTGGTATACACATTTGGTGTGTACATGTTGAGTACTGTTATTTCCTCATTACCTATACTGCCTTTTATCAGGATGTAATTACCTTCCGTGTCTTTTTAAATCAGATTTATTTTTACTTTGGCTTTATCAGAAATCATGATTGCCACTCCTGCCTTCTTTTTCTTAGTTGACACCCAAAAGATTTTGCTCCAGCCATTGACCTTAACCCTGTGTATGTCCACTGCCTCATGTGTGTTTCTTGTAGACAATATATGGTAGGATTTTGTTTTCTAATCCACTCTGCTATTTGCTTCTGTTTTATGAGCAAGTTAATCCCATTCACATTCAGGGTTGTAATTGTCAGCTGTGCATTCCCCAACATTTTGGTATCCCCTCCTAGTTCTACCCCTTCTTCTTATGCTATTTCCTTTTAAACCAGTGGTTTGTTTTAAATCAGCCCCCCTTGTCCCTTCCCTTGGTTTATTACCCTTTCCACCCCTTCCCTTCCTCTCTTATTATTTTTTAAGGCCTAATGTATTCCCTCCTCCTCTCTTTTTTTTTTTTTCTCACTTTATTTTTCTTGCTTTTAAAAATATGGCTAATATGACATGATTTCACAAATCATGACACAAATAATTGATATCATATTGCTTGTCTTCTCAGTGGGTGGCAAAAGGAGTAGGAAGTGGGGAGAGAATTTGGAACTCAAAATTGAAAAAGGAAACAATGTTAAAAATAAATAAATTTTTAAAAATGGCATAATTCAGATGACAGAAAACAGAGGATGTAGGGTGATTCCTCTTTCAAATGTGAACCATTTGATTCAAAGAGCAGAAAATAAACTTTTAAGAAACATTCAGAACTGTTGAAAATCAAGTAGAATCCAATTATCAGGAGTCCAGCCTATGAAAAGTTGATCTCTTTGAAGCCCATTGAATGGTCAGAGCTACAATGCATTATGATCACTCAGCTCATTTGTACATAACTCTTATATTTAGGAAAATAAAACTCACAAAATGAAAATGTTCTTCCCTCCTCCTCTCTTCCCCTTCCTTTATGAACTCTGCACCCCTCTGCCCCCGTTGGTTTATCCTTTCTGACTTTATCTGTAGGGTTAGATAGAATTTGATATCTCAATGGATCTAGGTACTCTTCCCTCTCAGGATTAATTCCACTGAGAGTAAGGTTTAAATATTTCCTATTAAAGCTCTCTTCCTCTCCTTTTTATAATAGTATTCATCCCCTCCCCTTCCGATGCCCTCTTTGTGTGGTATAGATTATACCATTTTTCTTATTCTTTAAAGTTACTCTTGATGCCATCTTCTATTCCCCCTTCACTCCCCGCATATCATCTTAGACCATTTAGTACTCCAACCTCTCCTTATGTCTAATTCTTCTAATTACTATAATAGTGAGTACAATTTTTAGAATTACATGTAATATTTCTCCATATAGGAATACCAAGAATTTGATCTTATCGAAGCCCTTGAAGAAGGTAAAGATAAGAGTTTTCTTTCTTTCCCCTCTCTTTCTTATTTACTTTTTCATGTTTCTCTTGGTTTTTGTGGTTGGATATCGAACTTTCCTTTTAGTCCTGGTCTTTTCTGTGCAAATACTTGGAAATCTTCTATCTTGTTGAATGCCCATACTTTCCCATGGAAATATATAGCCAGTTTTGATGGGTAGGTGAACCTTGGTTGTAGACCCAATTCTCTTGCGTTTCTGAATATCATGTTCCAAGCCTTGCAGTCTTGTAGTGTTTAAGCTGTCACATCCTGTGTAATCCTGATTGGTGCTCCTTGATATCTGAATTGTCTCTTTCTGACTTCTTGTAATATTTTTTCTTTTACTTGGAAGCTCTTGAATTTGGCTATTATATTCCTGGGGATTGTCTTTTCAGGGTCTAGTGTAGGGGGTGATCTATGGATCTTTTCAATGTCTGTATTGCCCTCTTGTTATAGAACTTCAGGGCAGTTTTGTTGGATAATTTCTTCTAGTATGATATCTAGATTTCTATTTGTCTGATTTTTCCAAAAGTCCAATAATTCTCAAGTTGTCTCTTCTAGACCTGTTTTCTTGATCTGTCATCTTCTCATTGAGATATTTCATATTTCCTTCTATTTTGTCAGTCTTTTGACTTTCCTTTATTAATTCTTGTTGTCTTGTGAGACCATTGGCTTCTACCTGCCCAATTCTAGCCTTTAAAGGCTGGTTTTTGGCTATAATATTTTGGTTTTCCTTTTCAATCTGGTCTATGTGATTCTTCATGGCTTCCAGATGGTCATTCCTGGTCTTCAATTTGCTTATCATTTCATTTGATTTCTGAACCTCAATTTCCAATTATGAAATTCTTCCTTTTAAAGTGTTATTTTCTTGCCAGATCTCTTCCATCTTTCTCATGATCTCAGATGTGAACTCTTCAAGAGCTTGTGACCAATTTTCATTTTTTTGGGAAGGTTTGGATGTCTTTAATTGTTTGTCCTCCTCTGCTTTCTGTTTTTTTTCTGTACAGAAGTTATCAAGTGTTAGAACTTTTTTCTTGGTCTTTTTAGTGGTTATTTCTTGGGCCTTGTTTAGCATCATTATGCTTTCTCAACAGAAGTCTGAGTAAGGCAGGCAAACTCTCTTTGTATGGAGCTAAGGAGCAGTTTTTGTCTGAGGCTATCTACTTTGGGAGTCTCCTGGCTTCCATTATCTGGTAGGCCTCTGCTTTATGTGGCCCCTCTCAGACTCACTCCTGTGCCCAAGGTCTGAGCTCCCCAGCCACCTGGAGTCTCTGGTCTAACTGTTTTCAGTGTCAAGCCCCCATGGTCCTAGTAGGCTGCCCAGAGCCTGGAAATTGGCCCAAGCTTGCTCCTCTGCCTGAGGTGCTCCCCTGAGTCTCAGCGTGCTGAGCTGCTTCCACTGTCCACTGCTTCTCTCAGCCCCATTCCTGAGCCCAAGGTCTGTGCTCTCCAGCCTCTTGGGATCTCAAGTTTTGCTACACTCAGGGGCAAGGTCCTAGTGGTCCTAGTTAGCTGCCAAGGAGCTAGATTTTTATGCCCCCACTTGCTCTAACTCTGGTGCCTAGCCTCTGACTCTGGTACTGTGGGTGGGATGGGGGAGGGTTGATCAGCTTGCATTTTGATGGGAGTTATTTCCCTCCCTTATAGTGTGGAAGTGCCCAAATCCCATGTACCTTTGATACTGCGTCCTATTGTGGGGTCCCTTCTTACACTTAGATTTGTTTTTTTTGTCCTTTGGAGGTATGCTGGTGGACGGTAGTGAGGAGAGTTAAAGTCCCCTGCTTCTACTCTGCAGCCATCTTAACCCGGGAGTCCAACTAACTATCCTATGGATCAGTTTTAAAAATAAATTTATCAAGTCACATAAAAAATGAATTGCCAGAAATATTTCTTGCCTCTCCCCATATTGAGCACAGTGTACTGAGCACACTTTCACTGGTTATAATATGGGGAAAAGGATACACATACACAGAACATGATATTTAGGGAACAAATATGAAGGGGTAGGAATTGGACATAGGAAGTATACATGGAGGCAACTGATATGGCCAGGAAACATTCATTTAATAGATCATGCCATAATCTGATGTGGTCAGGAACAACATGCATTCAGACCCCTTTAGTTCCTTCTGTAGCAGGAGATAGCCTTTTCCATTATGAGTCTCTTGGGATTGTCTTGGATCCTTGCATTGTTGGTAGTCCTTTTATAATTTTAAAAATTATATTTTTATTATATTCTATTTCCCACCCAATTACATGTAAAAAGTTTCTAAAACTTAAAAAAAGAATTTTGAGTCTTGAATTCTCTCCCTCTTCCCCTTGCCCTAATGGTAAGCAATACCATAGATTTTATATGTGCAATAATATAAAACATTTTTTTTGTAGTAGGCTGAGACCCACGAGCAAAGCTTGGATCCAGAGACTCTCAATCAAGGCTCAGGTCCATAAAGTAGAAAGTCCCCAGCCACATTCCCCCACCCTTCTCTCTTTCTCCAACCAGGGCATGATTGTATCCAATATCCCTAAAAATCCCTGATTGTGTCTGCATCATAGAACCCATGGAAACTCCAGGGAAACTCTTGTGTATATATCATGTAACCTATAAAAATCCTCCCCCCCCCATTTCTCAGACCTTTGCATAACATATCCCCTATTAACCACGGATGTATGGCAGGTTGTATTGTAATGGCTTAAAGTCTCTCTGTTAATCGTTATCTGTTACTGAGGTTATGGAAAGTTTGTGTTGGAGCCTTAGCTTGTTTTGCTCCTCCTATAAAAATATGCAAATGCTAAGACAGTCTATTTGATCAATTTAACAGTTTCAGCTATACATACCCTTTGACACAGCAATACCACGATGAGATGTATATCTCAAAGAGATAAAAAACAAAAAGTAAAAGGACCTATGTGGACAAAATATTTATAGCAGCTTTTTGGGGGGTGAAAAAGAATTAGAAATCGAGAGGATGCCCATCAATTGAGAAATAGCTGAAGAAATTGGGGTGAGCAAAGTGAAATGAACAGAACCAGGAGTTGTATGTATGTATATGCATGTATAATATGTATAAAATAATAGTAATATTTTATGATGATTAACTGTGAATGATTTAGCTATTCTCAGCAATACAACGATTCAAGATAATTCCAAAGGACAAATAATGAAAAATACTATCCACCTCCAGAGAAAGAATTGATGGAGTCTAAATGCAGACCAAAGCAAGTACTTCTTAAAAACTTTCTTCCTTTTTCCTTTTTTGTTTGTTTTTTCTTTTGCAACAATGGCTAGTATGAAAATATGTTTTGCATGACTGCACATGTATAATCTATATCAAATTCCTTGCTTTCTCAAGGAGAGAGGAGGAGAAGGAAAATATGAAACTCAAAAAATTTCTAATGTTAATATTGTTTATATATATTATTAAAAATAAAATATAAAAAAATTTAAAATGTAACAGTTCAATTCAAAAAGAACAATCTGCAAGTCATCAGGAAAAAGACCTTCAAATACAAAGTGAAACAATGGAAAGTACACGTGAATAATGCCAGACTATTCTGCACCCACTAGAAAAAGGAGGAGGGAATGGAATAATGTGTTTCAAGGAGTAATGGAACTCAGAATGCACTCAAGTTAACCTATCATGAAAAACTGAGATCAACCATAAAGGACCAGTGATGGATATTCAATAATGAAGAAAAGATGGATACATTTTACTAAAGAAAGTGACAACTGAAGAGATTATTTGCTTCTTGAATACCTCAAACAACAGAAATATAGGAATGACTAAATGAAACAGGCAATGACAGCAACAAAATGACAATAGAAAAATCAATAAGAGCCTTTTAACAAATATATAAAAGACAGAGATAAAGGTAGAAATCTGGTAGATATGACAATGAAGAGATGAATAAGGGTCATTATGGACAAAACCTCGTGAAACTCTGTCTACAGGGGAATACTTCTTTTGTGAAACTACATTATGACTTGGAAGCATAAATAAAAAGAGAAAAGGGAGCAGAGGGATAAAGAGGAGTGGGTGATGCACCAGGATCAAATCACAGGTAAGCAATGTGGTGAAATACCACCAACACGAGTGGTATATCAGAAAGAGGAGAAAGGGGGGAAGCTGGGTGACTCAGGGGATTGAAAGTCAGGTCCAGAGATGGGAGGTCCTGGGTTCAAATCTGGCCTCAGACACTTCCTAGCTGTGTGACCCTGGGCAAGTCACTTGACCCCCGTTGCCTAGCCCTTGCCACTCTTCTGCCTTAGAACCAATACACAGTATTGATTTTAAGATGGAAGGTAAGGGTGTATTTAAAAAAGAAAGAAATAAAGAAAGAGAAGGAAGGAGGGGAGGAGGAGGAGGAGGAGGAAGAAGAGGAGAAGGAAAAGAATATAAAGGGAGAAAGGGACTTACTGTAAAGATGGGAAAGGCATACTCCAGGGGGTGAAGGGAGACGATGACCTTACACTAAGATGAGCCCTGGGGCATTTGGTGCCTGAGGCATCTGTTCAGAATTGAAGTCCCTGGGGGCAACTAGCACCAAGAAGAGTAGGACAGCATGGACACATGGAGGAAATTTCACGGAAAATATAGAAAAAATTTCAACAACAAGGGATATAGATCAGAAATACAAGAAGGTCCCTATCATGAACAATGTCCTTTCTGTCACCTATAATAATTGATATTGTTCTGAGTGAGGCACAATGGAAAATGGAATTTTTGGAATAAGTCCTAAGAGACCTTGGAAGCTTTGATTGAAGAATACGGAGAAAAGAGAAATACTAGATTAAAATGGGGGTCATGAACCTGAGAATAAGGATTTAGAATGAACAGAAAGAAAAGATGAATAATGAAGAGAATGAAAATTTCTGTTTGAAAAAGGGTACAAAAATAAATTTAGATGAAAAAGAAACTCAATGAATTGAGCTAAATGAAGGGTAAGAGATGAAGAGTATTTATGTATTTCTTTCCATTCCTTGAGATAAAAAAGGAATGGAAAGAAATAAATAACTAGATAATTTAGTAAGAGACAGGAACTAATGCATCAGACTCTAAAAGAAAAGGGGTAATGGATGAAAAGAGGGTATCAAAGATGAGAGGAAGGGAATCACTATGAACAGACCTCCATAAAAAAGATTAAAGTAGCCAAAGGAACTTATTACTGTGTTTACTGCAGAAGTGAAAAAAATCATAACAATAAAAAATTTCCCCAATTTTAGAGATAGCATGGAAAATATAACCTAATTCTTATAATTTGAAATGTGAATGGATTAAATGTTCCAATAAAATGAAAAAGAGTTATAGATTGGTTAATAAAACAATACTATTGGTTAATAAAACAAAACAAAACAAAAATAATAAAGCTCTACGATTTGATGCAACACATTCAAACAATAAATATATGCATAAAATAAAATTGAGGGTGGGAAAAAGTTACTATGCATCAAATGAATAAAAAATCAAGAATTGCCATAATGATATTAGACAAAGTAAAAACAAATATTGAAAAAATATCAATGGACAATGGATAAACAAGCAAACTATGTTCTGCAGAAATGAACTAGAGATGACAAATCAATATCAGTAATAAACTTAAACTCCAAATGCCTCAACATGCAAATTCATAAAGAAAGCAATATCTGTAATAGACAGTAATACAATACACAAAGGAAACCATTCCTCTTTCAGTTTTGGATAAATCTAAGAAAAAGGTAAACAAAAGGAAAAATATGGAACTCAACCAAGACTTATGGCTTCTTCTAAATAGAACTGCAAAAGAATATACACATTTCTTTGTAACATATAGAACTTTTATAAAAATTGACCTGAGAGTGGGGGGTATAAGGATATTGCAAACCAATGCAAAAAGGTCAGAATAATCACTACATCCTTTACAAATCATAACATATTCAGAATAAAAATTGTTTCAGCAACCAAAAACAAAGATATAGGCCCAACAGAAGAGTTTAAAATGAAATCTTAAATAGTGAATGGGTCAAAAAGCAAATCAAAGAAACAGTTAAAAAGTATGAAAAAGAAAATGACAATGATAAAATAACATACCATAATTTCTGGGATACAGCTAAGTTAATCCTTAAGAGGAAAATCATATCCTTACAATTATACATTAACAAAATAGAAAAAAAACCAATAAAATGATTATTAATTAAAAAATTAGAAATTAGAAAACCAGTTAATAAACAACCCCAAAATAAACACAAAAGGAGATATAAAAATTAGAGGAGAGATAAAAAATTGGAAGCAAAAATCCACATAAATAGATAAATAAAAATAAAAATTGATTCTTTGAGAATAACAAAATTGATAAAACTCTTTATTAATCTGATTAAAAAGAAAGCAGAAAACAAAGTCAATAAAATAGAAAATGAAGAAGGTGAAATCATAGCAAATCCAGAAAGAAAAAAGAATAATGCAAACATACTACATATGGATTTAAGTTAATAAAACTGAGAACACAAAAAATATAGAATACCTTCATATATATAAAAAGAAAGTAGGGGGGCAGCTGGGTAGCTCAGTGGAGTGAGAGTCAGGCCTAGAGACAGGAGGTCCTAGGTTCAAATCTGGCCTCAGCCACTTCCCAGCTGTGTGACCCTGGGCAAGTCACTTGACCCCCATTGCCCACCCTTACCAATCTTCCACCTATGAGACAATACACCAAAGTACAAGGGTTAAAAAAAAAAAAAAAGAAAGTAGAAGTTCTTGGGGGAACTCAGCAATGGAAGAAAGTCACGTGAAAAGAGAATTCTAAATTCAAACAAAATTGATAGAAAAGTCCAGAACATTGGAAGGCAACTCAATTCAGTAATCTCCTGCTTTGATATTTCAAATATGTTTTCTTTAATTTTCAAGAGGTCTTTTTGATGTTTATTTTGGTTGTGTTACAGTGGCTAGAGTGCCAGGACCAAAGTCGAGAAGATTCATCTTCCTGAATTCAAGCAGTTACCAATTGTATGACCTTGAGCAAGTCATTAAACTCTGTTTGCCTCAATTTCCTCATCTGTAAAATGAATTGTAGAAGGAAAAGGCAAACCACTCTATAATCTTTGCCAAGAAAACTCCAATTGGGCTCATAAAATTGGAAAGAACTGAAAACAACTGAAAAATGATATTTTTGGTTTTGCTATTTTTTACAAGTATATTTTAAGTTCATCAATCCCATTTTTCTACTTTACTAATGCATGCTTTCAGAGGTATTCTTTTTCTCTGAGCAATGTTTTCAATACATCTGGAAAATATGGGTAAGTGTACAGTTGTTATCAACTTCTTAAATGTAGTTATTGTTTCTGCTTTGTTCTTTGACTCACTTATCATTCATGATGTCAGCATTTGGTCTCCATTTAGGTTTACCTCTTTTGTATGTGTTAATATTTTCTGTATTAGTCCCTATTTTACCACATTATAGTCTGTAAGGGACATGGTTCTATGTTCTTTTGACATTTATTTAAATTATTCTGTGGCGTAGCTTCTCAAGAGAATACTATGGTAACACCCTTGTCATGTACTACAAACATGCCTCTTTCCATGGAAATGTTCTTGAGTGGCGCCATTATCCTTTTCAAATAAAGGCTGCTAGGAGAAGTAATGAAGTCCTAAATTCAAATCTAGCTTCAGACACTCACTAGCTATGTGATCCATAGCAAAGTATTTAATCTCTGCCTGCCTCAGTTTCCTCAATTGTAAAATAGGGATGATAATAGCACCTACCTTGCAAATTTGCTTTATTGAGTGGCAAAGCATTTAGCACAGTTCCTAGCACTTAGCAGGTGCTAAAAAATGCATGGCTCCTTCTTCTCGGAGTTTACCTCTCTCCCTTCTATACTTTCCCATCTGAGACCCTCCCCTCCAGAGAAGCCCCAGGTAATAAATCATCCTGGAGAAGGGAACAGCTGAAGAAGAAGGTATTGAAAAGTGATGATTTCCTAGATGTAAAAGTCCCAAATGGAGGAATCTCTTGTACTATTCTGGTTCCTTGGATTATAGACAAAACAATTTCGCATCTCGAGGGGAGATCATAAAGAGGAGTTTTCTAATCCCACATGTGCCACCCCATGTAACCTGTCCTTGAAGACTGAAAGATCATGGATACACATTATAGATGGAAACTTTTCTGTATAAACAATGTGAGCTGGTGTGCCATTTTGGGGCTGTCCACCTCAGCTGGGATGCTTGGAATAGCCCCCACTATCCCTTCCACTGGCTGATTTAGGACTGCAGAGTTCTGTGGTGTCCTCATTATTCATGGACACTCCACTTGAGAGGTGGACCAAGGAACCACAGCACCCCCCTCACCCCCAATCTTCATTATGCCCAATCCCGTGATTGGCTGTATGGAATATTCTTCCAAAAACCTCATTATGATGGGTACATACGTTCTGTGTACAAATCACCCTTTTTACTCTACTCAGCTCTCTCATTTATAACAAAATCTCTCATTTGCTGAATGATGGCTATTAAATGTAAGTAATCCCGTTTTAGCAGAATAACAAGATCATAGAGTTAGAGCTAGAAGGGTTTAAGTGGCCATCAAGCCCAAGCTTTTTTGTAGATAAGTAAACTGAGGCAAACAGAGATATGAATTGATTTTCCCGGGGTCATGTAGCTAAGAAGTGTCTGAGGTGTAATTTGAACTTGTCTCCCTCTCTCCAAGTTTAATACTCTGTCCGCTACTATGAGAAATGAATTGCCTTTCCTTTCCAATTATTCTCACACCTCCCCTGCACCCCCCCCCTCACCCCCACCAAAGGACTGATTCAATTAGAGTGTGCCAGACCAACCATGATTTGTAGATCCACAGGGAAAAGCTAGAGGTGGTGCTTAGACACTTAGTTTATTTAACAGGCCTTTTCAGTGTTTCTCCTGATGTCTCCTATGAGCTATAGATTTGATTGTGAAATAAAATGGCATGAATGAGGATCCACAGGACAAAAATGGTACCAATTGATAGAGAGAGAGAGGAAAGCCAGAGGCTTCAGAGGGCTCTGAGCATGGAGAGGACTGAGAAAGCTGGATTTAGAGGAGTAAAAGAACAATATTCCTATTGGATTCTAAGATAAAAATCTCCAGCCCTGCTCCAGAGGCTTCCCCTCCATTACCTTCTATCTACAACAAGCAAAGAGTTCTGCCCAGATTCTGTTCTCCCCTCCCGGCCTGGCCTGACACTTTCTCTAGCTGAGGAGAGTACTTAAACCTGGGGCTGAACATAGAAAGATGCTTACCTGGCTCTTCTCTGGTCCTGGGTCTGAGGACAACTGGTAGAGAGTGTATTTTGGTCTGGATTGTGTGTGTGTGTGTGTGTGTGTGTGTGTGTGTGTGTGTGTGTGTGTGTGTGTGTGTATGTGGGGAGTGGATCCTGGCCCTAGTTATAGATCCCTGATTTCCCTGCTCCCATCTGCCTCCAGAGGGGTGATCATCACCCCCAGGACGTCTCCGGGTTCCCCAAGTTTTCCCAAAGATGCCAATCACAAAACCAATTACTGCTGATTAGCCACAGCTCGCCAACTGCAATGACTAATGAACTCCAACCAATTATTCATGAGTACTAAGCAATTACTGATGAATAATGAAAAGTACCAAACAAGTGGCAGGAAAATTTGGACAAGAAACGTTTCTGTCTTGGGATGGAGAGGGCCTACCCGGGGAGGCAGAGCAGTACCAGAGACTGTAGAAGGACACAGGGATCTCTGTCTGAGTCCTCTCCTGCCAAGAGGTGCCCTCCCTTTGATTTCTGGTCACTTTACACCTCACAAGAGAATTGTCTTCCTAGGTAGGGTCATTCCAAGTGCTGAAAATGGCCTCAAATTCATGGAATTAAAGAAGAGCCTCCCATAACCATTCTAGTTCCACAGGACTCAGTCTGTGTTGGGGAGAAGAAAGGCCCCATACCCTTCAGAAAGGGTTCCCCAGCCTAACTTCCCTTCTCTCCCTACAAGTATAAGGGTGGAGATCCCTGTCCTGACTTCTCAGGGCCCCAGACCTTTCTAACCTTTTTCCTAGGACAAGAGAGACTTCTTCCTGGCATCCTGACTATTTCTCTGTTTGTCTCTGCTCTTCAGGATCTTCAGATTGTCTTAAACATCCCCAAAGTAATGAGCTCCTAGTAACAGTAATTGTTCGGTATATTAATTTAGCAATTTAATTCCAGATGCCATTGAGTGGGCCCATTTGCTCTCAAGATGATGGAATAGATGACTGTTAGTGACTCCTTATTTTATTGTTCAGACATTTTCAGTCACATTTAACTCTTTGTAACACCATTTGGCAAAGATACTGGAGGGGTGTCCTCCTTCTCCAACTCATTTTACATGTGGAGAAACTGAGGCAACTCAGGGTCATACAACTGGTAGGTTTATGAGGACAGATTTGAACTCAATCAGTCTTCCAGACTCCAGCGCCAGCACTGTATCTACTCTGTCACCTAGTTCCCCTTTAGTAACCCACACTTTCTCTCCTGGCTCTTCCATCCCAGTCTCTTTTCCCAAGGGTTCCCATATTTCAAATGATACCAAATAGTCACCTCCACCTTTTCTCCTCTCAGTGTCTCCTGCTCTCTGACATCTGTCTCCTGAGCTCATTATTCAATTCAAACTGCTTTTTCTAAAGTTACAAATAATGTCTTGGCTATTCAACCCAAAGATTTTTTCAGTACTCATCCCTTTTGACCTCTCAGCAGCTGTGTATCCTCTCAGATCCAGCCATACTGGCTTACTCTTCGTTGTTCACCTAGGAAACTCCATCTCCTTAGTCCTTCAATTTGCATAGGCTTTCCTCCATATTTAGGATATCTTCCTGACCTGAAATATCACCTTATTTATTGCCTTTAGTATTTGAAGTTCATTTTTCATTGACTGTTTGATATCATTACATGTAATTATATTTGGTCCTAGAGTTTTTCCTTGTTTGCTCATTTGTACCTTATTCAATGTCCTTTTCCCAGATCAGATGCTTTAAATGCTCTCTTTCTTATTCTATTACTCTGGGAATTTTATATTTTTACAAATACTCATGAATTCATTTAGGTTACTTTTTTTGTTACATAGTTGGGCAAAATAATGCCAAATAATTTCCTTTTAAAGTTTATTATTAATTTACTTAATTTATATTGATTTAAATAATACGTTATTTAATTTATTCTGAATTGTCTTTTTGCAATGACGATACTAGCAATTGGGTTTTCTTCCATTAATCAAATTAATTAATGTTGATCTATGTTATTAATTTTTCAAACACATCTAGTTTTAAAAAATAATTTAATGGGAGAGTTTTTTCTTTCAATTATGTTAATTTCCTCCTTGTTTTTCAAAATTTCAATATATATATTTTATAAGAGAAAATAGTAAAATTATATTAGTAGGGGATTCTGACCTTCTCCTCATAGAACTAGGTACATCTAACCCAAAAAAATTAACAATAAAGAAGTTAAGGAGATGAACTGAATTTTAGAAAAAAATGAGATATGCTAGCCCTCTGGAGAAATGGAATAGGAATAAAAAGGAATATACATTTCTATCAGAAGTTCATGGCAACTTCACAAAAACTGATCATGCTATAAGCCATAAAGGTCTCATAATCAAGTGCAAGAAAAAGCAGAAATATTAAATGCATCCTTTCCAACCACACCAAAATAAAAATCACATTCAACAAAATGCAGAGAGACTAAAATTAATTGGAAATTAAATACTCTTATCCTAAAGAATGAGTGGTTTGAAGAAAAATTTTACAATCAATAAATCTGTTAAAGAGAATGACAATAAGGAGACAACATACCAAAATTTAAAGGATGCAGACAATGCAGTACCTTGGGGAAAAGTTATATCTCTAAATGAATATATCAATAAAATAGAAGAAGAGAAGATTAATGAATTAGGTATACAACTAAAAAAGTAGGAAAAGAAAAATTTTAAATTCCCAATTAATCATCAAATTGGAAATTTTCATTAATAAAATTGAAAGTAAGAAAAGCATTGAACTAATAAATAAGACAAGGAATGAATTCACAACCAACAAAGATGAAATTAGAGCAATTATTAGAAGTTATTTTTACCAATTACATGGCACCAAATCTGAGAATTTAAGCAAAAGAGACGAATATTTTATGAAGTAAAAGTTGTTCAGATTAACAGAAGAAACAGGATATTTAAACAACCCCTATCTCAGAAAAAGAAATTGAACAAGCTAGCAATGTGTTCCCTAAGAAAAAAAAGCCCCAGGGACAGATGGATTCACAACTGAATTCTACTAAACATTTAAAGAAAAATTAATTCTAATATTAAATAAACTATTTAGGAAAGTGGGTGAAGAAGGAATTCTATAAATTCCCTTTATTACACAAATATGGTATTGATACCTGAACCAGGAAGTATAAAGACAGAGGGAGAAAACTAGAACAATCTCACTGATGAATATTCATGCAAAATTTAAAGTAAAATACTAACAAAAATATTACAGCAATCTATCACAGGAGGCATACACTATGACCAGGTAGGTTTTATACCAGGATCATAGGGATGGTTCAGTATCAGAAAAATCATTAACATAGTTGACCATATCAATAACAAAACCAACAGAAAACACATGATTATCTCAATAGATGCAGAAAAAAGTTTTTGGACAATATGATACTCATTCCTATTTAAAATACCAGACAACATTGGAATAATTTGAAGGAGCTTTCCTTCAAATCATAAACCATCAGCAAACATTATCTATAAAGGGGATAAGCTAGAATCCTTGCTAATAAGATTTTGGGTGAAGCAAGGATGGCTATTATTCAATATCATGCTAGAAATGTTAGCTATAACAATAAGAGAAAAAGAAACTGAAGGAATTAGAATAGGAAATGAGGCATTAGAATAGGAAATGAAGAAACAATGACATCAGTCTACAGAAGATATCATTGTATACTTAGAGAATCTTAGAAAATCAATCAAGAAATGCATCAACATTTTAAAAATTTAGGAAAGTTGCAAATTATAAAATAAACCCACCCAAATATCAGAATTTCTATATACTATCAACAAAGTACAATAGCCAGAAATATAAAGAGAAATTCCCTTTAAAATAATTTTAGACAATATAATATATCACAGGGTCTACCTACCAATATAAACCCAGAAACTACATGAATACAATTACAAAACAACTTTCATACAAATAAGATTAGAGCTAAATAATTGAAAAAATATGAATTATTCATCGGTAGGCCAGACAAATATAACAAAATGATGATTCTACCTAAATTGATTTACCTATACAATGCCATGGCAATCAAAATACCATAAATTATTTTATAGAGTTAAAATAATAACAAAATTCATCTTGAAGAATAGATCAAGAATATCAAGGGAATTAATTTTTTTAAATATGAAGGAAGGTGCCTAGCAGTACCAGATCTCAAACTGTATTATAAAATGGTAATCATCAAAAGAATTTGGTACTGGCTAAGAAATAGAAGAGTGGATCAATGGGATAGATTAGATACTCAATACACAGTAGCAAATGACTGTATTAACCTAGTGTTTGATAAACCCAAAGATACAAGTTTTTGAGAGTAGAACTTACTATTTGGCAAAAAGTGCTAGGAAAACTGGAAAACAAAATGACAGAAACTAGGTATAGACTGTCATCTTACACCATATGCCAAGATAAAGTAAAAATGGATACATAATTTAGAAATAAAGGGTGATACTCTAAACAAACTAGAAGAGCATGGAATAGTTTACCTGTCAGATCTATGAGGGGAAGAATTTATGACCAAACAAGACAGGGAATATGAGATGTAAAAGAAATAATTTTGATTACTTTAAATTTTAAACACTTTTGCACAAACAAAACTGATTCAATAAAAATTAGAAAATACCAGTACTTTTCTCTATTTTCCCCAGTTACATTCATTCCTGATCCCAGTCTCAGAATAGCCAGAATAAGGATTTGTATTTGGTCAAATAAACAATGAACCTCTCTCTGTAGCTGCTTGTATCCCCAAATTCTGGTTGTGGTTTCAGCTACAGAGTTTTTTAGGAAATAATCAGGACAAAGCCTACATAACCTCAAGCTTGTTGATTTTATTTCCATAATAAGTTTACTTGTCTAAGGATAAATGCTGCTAAGTGTTTAACGATAATCACTACAAGAAAAAAATAAATCTTCAAGGCACAATTTATAATTTGATCTGGATTGTTAATATTTCTCCCTCTCTTGGGTGTAGAGACAATCAATAAAACAGTGAAGTCTTGATTTGTAGGTTATGCTAATTACTAAGGGAGATGTAAATTCTCACACTAAAAACATTAATAATTTTCTCTTGAAAATTTAAGCTGGTTCTTGTACATTCCCGGTTCAAGGAAATACAAGTTCAGGGAGAAGATGCAATTACCAAAAGATGTTGATTATAGAGCTTGGATTCTGAAGTCCAGGTATTTACTACCCTCTGCATCATCACATAGGATTCTCTGTGCAACATGGTTGATGAGAGAGGTTCAAGCTGCATCACAGAATTCCATAGTGCCCCCCAGAACTCCAAAGGAGGGGCAGTTAAGGGTAGTTGGAGTTAATTGACTTGACTAGGGTCACACAGCTAGGAAGTATCTTAGACCAGATTTGAACCTAGGACTTCCTGACTCTAGGCCTGATACTCTATCCATTGTGCTACCTTACTGCCCCCTCTCTTGTAGTTCTGGGGGGCAGCAAGATCACTGTCTACCTTCAGTTTAGCTGTTTAGGTTTTAGAAGGAAGATTATTTAGGGGCTTAGATAGGAGTTCAGCCATTCAATATACATCCCCCCCGGGGGAATGTGTTGCTAGCCTGCATTTAGCAGTTTTAGTTAATTTACCTTCCCTCCTCTTTCCTCAAACCTGGTTCCCTTCTCCATGTTCCCTGAAATCATTAAATTCATTTGGTTTGTGAAAGATAGAGCTTGTATCCAGTTAACTTGGGGTCATACTACCTTCCTTTCACCTAGCCAAGTAATACATCCAAGCTGGAGCTGGAACTGTCTCAGTCCTAGAGCCTGTGGTCTGACCTGTAGAAGACCTTAATCTTATATACTCCTATCCTGTAGGAGAATAATATATACAAAGAAAGTTATTATCAGAAGGGGTTTAGTCCCTATCCACTTACCATCTTGGCCCAGAACTTACCAAGCTTGAATACCCTCCATAACCAGCTCTGAGAGTATTCTGTTAACTGTTTCCAACTGCTTCCAGTGTGGGGGAGGTGGAGGAGTACTTTACTTGCTCTTTCCCCTCCCATCCAGTCAAGTTTGCCTGCTTCTCCTCTGATCTGGGACTGGGGAGAAATCATTGTCATCTGACCCTAATCCTACATCTGAAATGAATCACTTTATAATTTGTTACAGCAGGGGGAGCTTGGGTGGCTCAATGGCAAGCCAGGACTAGAGATGGTGGGCCCTGGGTTCAAATTTGGCCTCAGATGTTTCCTAGCTATATGACCCTGGGCAAGTTACTTAACCCCCATTATCTAGCCCTTACTGCTCTTCTGCCTTAGAACCAATACACAGTATTTTATTATTATTGGCAGCTATTAGGTTTTCTTAAAAGATTATCAGTCTATATGTGGATAATGACTTGTCAAGCATGTACAATATGGCAGTCTCATTCATATAGTTGGACTAGATGATTTTCTAGCTAATAAAATAATAAAATAAAATAATTTGTCACAGTAAAATAAAATTCCATTGAAACAATATAGCTCATTATATTTAATTGTTCTTAGATAGGACAACATCCAATTATTTTCCCCTTTTGGGCCACTATGAAAAGTGTATAATAGTGCGCATTTAGATTCTTTTCCTCTTTGATTTCTTTGGGGAATGGTCCTAGTGTAAGGCATCTCTAATTCTGCTATTCTTATATGCTATGCAGGCCACCAAGAATAAAGGTCTGAGCAGCCCCTGGTGACTCTCATCCTCTTCTCCATGTCCTCCAGATATCCCTGCTTCTAAGAAATAGGAAGGTGGCCTCATCGCTACCATCGTCCCAATGCCTTCCCTTTGACAGGAGCTTTCCTAGGGTCTCCCATGACAGGGGAGAGTCTCCTGCTCTCCTTGTAAAAATGGGGCACTTTCCTCCCACAAAGAACAGAGCAGTGCTTCAGAATGTGGGAGTCGCTGCTCATCAACACATAAGGACTAATAGCTGGGTAGAAAGAAGTCATGAATGCAGAGGTGTGCACAAACCATGTTGGGGACTTCATAAAAGCCATGAATGCTGACAAGATGCACTCAACAGAATAAGAGGAGACAAAGGTGCTCACCAGCAGAAGGATGGTTTTGGTGGCCTTGATCTCAGGGAAGGCTGGGGTAGAGAGGCAGGTGATGCGAATTTGTTCAACTTGTCTGTGGTGCCTGTACAGAAGAAGCACCATGTAGCCATTAGCAAATATCATGAACCCCAAAGAAACAGCATCAGGAAATGAGAGAAGAAACGTGTACAGGGAAGCCCAAAATCTTGAAGGAACTAAGTGAGAACAATATCCATAATGCTGTATCTGAGTGGTATTTATGATGTGCCTCGGATCAATCATTCCTACAGGAATAAAGATGTTGAGAAGCCCATGGAAAGCCCAGCACAGGAGAAAGGAGGGAACAATGCGCTTCTGAGCTCTGTCTTTCAGACCTGCTGGACCTGTGTTTCTGGGGCTGATGGCAATGGCCTGAAACCCACTCAGGAGGCAGGTCAGGGTGAGAGTGAGACCTCGAGCTACTCTTTGAAGGTAGATGATAATTTTACAGCCAGTGATATCCAGGAAATTGTTCATTCCGAAGGCCACCATTGTGCGAGGGATGCCTTTTGAGAGTATCGTCAAACAGTTGCCCAAGACAAGCTGTGTGAAAATAAGATCTATGGGTCTAAGCCTGCATCCACTGAGAAACAGGAAGACAAAGAGACAAATAAGAAAGGAATTTCCTATAACCCCGATTCCTGTCTGGGTGAAGAAGGCAACACTCAGGATCATGGCTTTGGTGTCTTGAAGAGAAGAATTGCCATTAAAGTCAGATAGACCTAGAGGAAAAATCAAGTTGATGGTATTTTGTGAATACTGTGCCTCAATCCGATCTGGAAGAGCCTACTGGAGAAATCTCCTTCAGTTCTTTTTTTTTCTTTTTCGGAAAAATTTTCCATGGTTACATGATTCATGTTTTTACTTTCCCCTTTGCCCGCCACCCCCAACACTCTCCCCACCCATAGCCAACGCACATTTCCACTGGTTTTAACATGTGTCGTCAATCAAGACTTATTTCCATATTATTGATAGTTGCATTGGTGTGGTCATTTTGAGTCTACATCCCCAATCATGTCTGCATCAACCCATGTGTTCAAGCAGTTGTTTTTCTTCTGTGTTTCCACTCCTGTAGTTCTTCCTCTGAATGTGGGTAGCATTCTTTTCCATAAGTCCCTCAGAATTGTCCTGGGTCATTGCATTGCTGCTAGTACAGAAGTCCATTACATTTGATTTTACCACAGTGTATCAGTCTCTGTGTACAATGTTCTTCTGGCTCTGCTCCTTTCACTCTGCATCAATTCCTGGAGGTCATTCCAGTTCACATGGAATTCCTCCAGTTTATTATTCCTTTGAGCACAATAGTATTCCATCATCAGCATATACCACAATTTGTTCAGCCATTCCCCAATTGAAGGACATACCCTAATTTTCCAGTTTTTTGCCACCACAAAAAGCATGACTATAAATATTTTTGTACAAGTCTTTTTATCTATGATCTCTTTGGGGTACAAATCCAGCAATGGTATGGTTGGATCGAAGGGCAGGCAGTCTTTTAGAGCTCTTTAAGCATAGTTCCAAATTGCCACCCAGAATGGTTGGATCAGTTCACAACTCCACCAGCAATGCATTAATGTTCCAACTTTGCCACATCCCCTCCAACATTTATTACTCTCACCTGTTATCATTTTAGCCAATCTGCTAGGTGTGAGGTGGTACCTCAGAGTTGCTTTGATTTGCATTTCTCTAATTATAAGAGATTTATAACACTTTCTCATGTGCTTATTGATAGTTTTGATTTCTTTGTCTAAAAATTGCCTATTTATGTCCCTTGCCCATTTACCAATTGGGGAATGGTTTGATTTTTTATACAACTGATTTAGCTCCTCAAATATGAGTAATTAGACCTCTGTCAGAATTTTTTGTTATAAAGATTTTTCCCAGTTTGTTGTTTCCCTTCTGATTTTGGTTGCATTGTTTTTGTTTGTTCAAAACATTTTTAATTTAATATAATCAAAATTATTTATTTTACATTTTGTGATTTTTTTCTAACTCTTGCTTGGTCTTAAAATTTTCCCTTTCCCATAGATCTGACAAGTATACTATTCTGTGTTCACTTAATTTACTTATAGTTTCCTTCTTTATATTTAAGTCATTTACCCATTCTGAATTTATCTTGGTGTAGGGTTCCTTCAGTTCTTTATTAAGAAATTGTTACATTGATCCTTGCCCCATAAGGCCTGTGAACCATAGGCTAGCTTTGGGGATGTCTAGCTTTAGCTATAGTCTCCAAAACATTAAAATAATTACCCTTATGCTTAGAATTTTATAATGATTGTATGATTATATGATATATGATTATAATAGTCATGGAAACCACTCTCTGTGATTGTTTAGGGACATTGGGAAGACTTACAGGATTTAAATCAAAGATTATCAGACAATGATTGACCAAACTTTTATTAAATACCCCCTAAGAGCTAGGGACTGAGCTAAGGATTGGGCACAGAAAGAAAGAAACAAAACTTTTTCTCCCTTAAGGATGCCAATGAAGGAAGAAGCATGTACATAAATAAGGGTACATAGAAGAAATTGGTGGAACTATGCAGGGAGCTAGGTGAATTCAGGGACTATACTTTTGCCAGTCTTCCCTATAGGATCTGAATGCAATGGGCTTCTAGTTTCTAACAATATATAAGTTGTTTTATGTGTCTATGTTTATTTGTCTTTTCTTTCCTGTGAGAATGTGCTAGAATATAGACTTCTAAACTCGAAGGACTATTTCCATTTCATAAGTATTCATCCTATAGCATCTATCAGAAAACATTACAAATAAATAGTACTCCATAGATGCTAATGTTTGATGGCTGGTGTGTCCTGACCCTGCCATACTTCATCTGAAAATACTATGCTCTCCCATCATTATGCTTCTTGAATAATTTCCTACATGAAATTATAAGTGGCCTGGAACAAAGGGTAAATTTGTCTTTGTTTTGCAACCTCCCTCAAACCACTTTACAATATTCCAAACCCTTATTTCTCTCAAACCTTTATTGTTCAAATGTTCTACATGCTTTTCTTTATATACCCCTCCAGTGACTTTCAAAATTGTACCTTTCTTTCCCTCTCTCTTGTTTACCTTTTTATGGTTCTCTTGAATTTTGTATTTGGACATCAACTTTTCCATTTAGTTCTGGTCTTTTCTTTATGAATGCTTGGACATCTTCTATTTTATTAAATGCCAAAACTTTCCCCTGAAAGTATATAGTCAATTTTGATGGATAGGTGATTCTTGGTTGGAGACCCAGTTCTCTTGCCTTCCTGAATGTCATAGTTCAAGCCTTGTGGTCCTTTAATGTGGAAGCTGCTAGATGCTGTGTAATCCAGACTGGGGCTCCTTGATATCTGAATTGTCTCTTTCTGGCCATTTGCAGTATTTTCTCGTGGGCTTGGAAGCTCTTGAATTTGGCTATACCATTCCTGGGAGTTGCCTTTTGGGGATTTAATGTAGGGGATGATCTATGGATTCTTTCAATGTCTATTTTGACCTCTTCTTCAAGAATATAAGGGTAGTTTTCTTGGATAATTTCTTATACTATGATGCCAAGGTTTTTTTGTTGCTGTTTCAAGCTTTCAGGTAGTCCAGTGATTCTCAAATTGTCTTTACTGGGTCTGTTTTCCAGGTCAGTTGTCTTTTCAATGAGATCTTTGAAATTCCCTTCTATTTTTTTCATTCTTTTGACGTTGCTTTATTAATTTTTGGTATCTCATAAGATCATTAGCTTCTACTTGTCCAATTCTAATCTTGAAAGACTGATTTTCAGCTATGATCTTTTGATTTTCCTTTTTGGTTTGATCTATCCTGCTTTTCATGGCTTCCAGCAGGTCAATTCTGGACTCCAATTTGCTTATTACTTCATTTGATTTCTGTACCTCTTTTCCATATGAGCAATTTTGTTTTTTAAGCTGTTATTTTCATTTTGTGCTGCTTCTGTATTTTGCTCTTTTCCTCCATAGAAATTTTCCAGGGTCAAGAGCTGTTTTTGCTATTACTTGTTCCCTTTGACACTAGAGGATTGGGATTCCTGCATGTTAGTGGTCTTTGCTTTCTTAGCTTCTGTCTTGTAGGGCTTTGCCTTGGTGCTATCTTCTCTTCCCTGTCTTAACATCTCTTGAGCTGTGGGGTCTCCATTCTAGATTCTTCTGGCATGTATGTCTAAACTTTCCCTTTTAATAAATATTTTTTACCCTTATCTTTCATCTTAGAATCAATAATGTGTATTGGTTCCAAAGCAGAAGAGTGGTAAGGATTTAGCCATGGAAATTAAATGAGTTGTCCAGGCCATATAGCTCAGAAGTATCTGAGGAAAGATTTGAACCAAGGACTTCCTAGCTTTAGGCCTGAACCACCTAGCTTCCTCCAATAAACAATCTTTTAACTCAATCAGGATTCCTCTATATTTGAGGGGTGAGTTTTTCAGTTTGACAGTTGTATAGTTTATTTCAACTCAGTTAACTTTGTCATTAATTTAACCATATCATTTAAACACTGTCAAATTATTGCTAATTCGTTTTGATTCTATTATTGTCTTGGAGATTAAAGTACCTTATACTTCTCTCAGTCTCCCAGAAGGGAAGACAACCTCATGCTATATAATCTTAATCCTAGCTGCAAATTTCCCATAATTCATTTAAGATGGTCTTTTGAAATAGCAATGAAAGTTCTATTTTGTAGTTTACAGAATTAACACAAAGCATTTTCCCAAGTTAAATCTTATTTACATTTTATTCGTCTCCTATTTTACTTACTCTTCACCTTGGTATTTCACTGATATCACTTCAATTTTCGTCATCTACATAGTTTTCTTGGAAGACTCACAATTCTCCCCTTCTCTTTAAAATACCGAGAGAATATTTTGTAATTTCTAAATCAAGAGAGTTGCATTTTGCAATTTTTAACATTTCTTATACAATAGTTTTACAATCATAGCAAATATTTCTAAAATCCATTGCTGACAATTTGTATTGATTGCATTTAAGGTCAGTACAGAGAAATTTTTTTATCAAAGTATAGTGTAAGAAAAAAATAGTTTTGCAGTTTTTAAGCACATTGATCTGATGTCAAATATTTCTTCTTTGATGACTTGCCTTTCTCTGGTGAAGAGTAGGGTTACCATTTAATCAGTTACAGCTCCCAAGTGGGTCTATAACCTCTGAATTTAGCTAGGACTTGATCCGTGATTGTTCCCTCGTTTCCATAAAATCTTGGAATGTTATTTCTCCAAGTGAAGAGACTGGAAGCTTATGCTATCAAGGAAAACTGTGGTGTCCATACATTCATGACTAGTAGCTTCTTGAAGAGGGAAGATGCCTGTAGGTTTCACCTCTTCTTTGGAAGAACTTCAACTTCCAGACAAGCATTAGGAGAATATCAGGGAGGGGAGGTGCAGAAAGCAGGAGAGAGGAAGGAGTGGAAGAAGAAAAGGGAAGAAAAAGGAGTAGCTGAAAGAAGTGGCTCTGGGTCAGAGAGGGGTATAGAACCAAGGGGAGAAAGTGGTAAGGCAGGAAAGAGAGATGGTGGTTAGGGCAAAGAAGCAGGAGAGAGCACAGAAACTGAAGAGGAAGGGGTTAAGGCAGGGTGTTCTCCTTTAAGAACCATTTACTACTCCTTGTCAAGTGATTATCTTCATTTTGGAGAAGTTTAAAAGATTCTTTATCTATCCAGTGAAGATATATGAGTGGTTAATAGAAATATTGTCTCTGAGAATGCCCTTCTAACTTTTTAATAATTTTTTATGAATCCCTTCCAAAGGGCCACATGGTTTAACTGAATAGCCTAGTCAAAGGTCTGGTATTTGGTTCATAGATCTTTACATGTTCAGGAATACCTTGTAGTATAATTGACCATATCAATAACAAAACCAGTTATCTTAATAGATGCAGAAAAAAAGCTTTGACAAAAGACAACACCCATTCCTATTCAAAACACTAGAGAGTGCAGAAATAAATGGAGTATTCCTTAAAATGGTAAGTAGTATCTATATGAAACCATCATTAAGCAAAATCCATAATGAAGACAGGCTAGAAGCCTTCCCAATAAGATGAGGAGTAAAACAAGGGTGCCTTTTATCACCACTATTATTCAATATTGTACTAGAAATGCTAGCTATAGCAATAATAGAAGGAAAAGAAATTGAAGGAATTAGAATAGGCAATGAGGAAACAAAATTATCACTCTTCATGGTGGCAAACACAGAGAATCCTAGAGAATCAACTAAACAGTTAGTTGAAATAATTAACAACATTAGCAAAGATGCAGGATATAAAATAAACCCAAATAAATAATTCAGCACTTCTAGATATTACCAATAAAGCCCAGAAATTCCATTTAAATTAATGATATATAATATAAAATGTTTGGGACTCTACCTGCTCAGACAAACTCAATAACTATATGAATTACAAAACATTTTCACACAAAGTCAGATCTAAACAATTGGAAAAATATTCATTGATCATGGATAGGCCAAACAAATATAATAGAAATGATAATTTTACCCAAATGAATCTACTTATTCAGTGCCATGCCAATTGAACTGACCAAAAATTATTTCATAGAGCTAGAAAAAAAATAACAAAATTCATCTGGAAAACAAAAGATCAAGAACATCAAGGAAACTAATGAAAAAAATGTGAAGGAAGGTGACCTAAGAATATCAGATCTCAAATTCTATCACAACACAGTAATCATCAAAATAGTCTGGTATTAGCTAACAAATAGAGAGGTAGATCAGTGGAATAGATTAGGTACACAAAGTCTGGTAATACATGACTATAGTAATTTGATGTTTGATAAATCAAAAGAACTAAGCTTTGGGGATAAGAACTCACTATATGACAAAAAAAGCTGTTGGGAAAATTGGAAAATGTATGTCAAAGACTGAGACTGGACCAACATCTCACAGTATATATCAAGATAGCATCAATATTAATACATGATCTAAATATAAAGGATGATATCATAAACATTAGGGGAGCATGGAATAGTTTACCTGTCAGATCTATAGATAGGGGAAGAATTTACGACCAAACAAGAGAGCATTATAATATGTTAAAATGGATCATTTTCAAGCCATTCCCCAATCCACAAATGGTCAAAGAACATGAATATGCAGTTTTCACATGAAGAATCATTTGAATCATGGCAGCAAAGGAAAGTGATAAGTGTTGGAGGGGTTGTTGCACACTGTTAGTAGAGTTGTGAATTGATCCAACCATTCTGGAGGGCAATTTGGAATTATGCCCAAAGGGCTTTAAAAGACTAATTGCTCTTTGATCTAGCCATTCCACTGCTGGGTTAGATAATAAGGAAAAATACATGTACAAAAATATTCATAGCTGCGTTCTTTGTGGTGGCAAAAAAATTGGAAACTGAGGGGGGTGTCCATTGATTGGGGAATGGTTGAACTAATTGTGGTATCTGAATTGGAGGAATTCCATGTGAACTGGAAAGACCTCCAGGAATAGATGCAGAGCAAAAGGAGCAGAGCCAGAAGAACATTGTACACAGAGACCGATATATTGTGGCACAATTGAATGTAGTAGTCTTTGCTACTAGCAGCAATGCAATGATCCAGGACAATCCTGAGGGACTTATGAGAAAGAACACTCTCCACATCCAGAGAAAGAACTATGGAAACAGAAACACAGAAGAAAAACATAGGATCAATCACGTGGTTCAATGGGGATAGGATTGAGGATTTGGTGTTAAAAGATCACTTTGTTGCAAATATGAATAACATGGAAATAAGTTTTGAACAATAATATATGTATAACCCAGTGGAATGGCTTGTCAGCCCTGGAGATGGGGTGGGAAGAAGGGATGGAGAGAACATGAATCATGTAACTATGTAAAATTCTAAATAAATAAATAAATTTTTTAAAAAGAAAGAAAAGAAAATGGATCATTTTGATTATATTAAATTTTAAAGGTTTTATACAAACAAAACCAATGCAACCAGGATTAAGAGGAAAATATAAAGGTGGGGAAAATTTTTTTTACAATAAGTATCTCTGATAAAGGTCTAATTTCTCAAATATATAGAAAACAACCAAGTTTACAAAAATAAAAACATAAAATACAAAACTATTTAAAAATGCAAAGGATGTGAAAAGATAGTTTTTAGATGAAGAAATTAAAGTCATCTATAATAATATGAAAAAATGCTCTAAGTTATTCTTGCTTAGAGAAATCCAAATTAAAAAAATTTTAAGGTACCACCTCATACTATTAGGTTGGAACTACTAAGACAGAAAAGGAAAATGAAAAAATTTGGAGGGGTTGTGGGAAAATTGGGACACTAATACTCTGTTGGTGTAATTGTGGTGATTCAACTATTCTAGAGAGCAATTTGGAATTATGCTCAAGGGACTCTAAAACTAAATATACCCTTTGATCCTTAAAAATCATTTCTACATGTGTATCCCAAAGAGATTTTTAAAAAGGAAAAGGGACCAATTTACAAAAAAATATTTACTACAGCTCTTTTTGTGGTAGCAAAAAATTAGAAATTGGGGGGGGGTCATCCATCAATTGTGGAATGGCTGAGCAAGTTGTGGTATTACGATTGCGATGGAATAATATTTTCCTATAAGAACTGACAAGCAGGATGATTTTAGGAAAATCTGCAAAGACTTATATGAGCTGATGCAAAGTGAAGGGAGCAGAAGCAGAATAACACAGTACACAATGAAAGCAATATTTTTTCATGAACAATTGTGAATGAACTAGTTATTCTCAGCAATTCAGTGATCTAACACAATCCCAGAAACTCGTTAAGAAAAATACCATCTCTTTTCAGAAAAAAAAACAAAACTGATGGAGTTTGAATGCAGACTAAAACATAGTATATTGCACTTTCTTTCTACTTTTATTTTTTTCATTTGAGATCTCTTCCACAAAATGACTAATATTGAAAAAATGGTTTACATGATTGAACAAGTAAAATCTATATCAAATTGCTTATCATCTCATAGAGGAAGGTATGGTAGGAAGGAGTGAGGCACAGAGGGAGGGAAGGGGAGAGAGAATTTGGAATTCTAAACTAAAAAAAAAGAATGTTACAAGGGAAAAGAAAATATTAATAAAATTCCCTACCAAACATACTTCTGATAGTTTATGGTTTTCAAAACCGGAGACCAGTCTTAAAAACTAGGGTTCAGTTCACAGCAAAGGAAAACCCCATGGGTTATATGGGTGAATATCTCCTGGAAGCATACATTTTCCCTACGGACCTTTGCTTTCTATGTTTGATTCATAGTGCCATACTCCTCCGGGTTAGGTATGGTTGCAAATATCCTATTTTGTCCTTTATCTGGGGATCCAGATTATGAGCTAAATGAGGACAGTATTAGGGCAAAACTCAGACTCTCTTCCTAAGTGAATCAAAGAGATATAGTAAATATCAAATACCAGTGATGAAATTACCTAAAGAAAAATATTTTTAAAGGAAGAATTTAGTATGGACATGTCAGTTACCTTTAATGTCAATTTTCAGGCTTCTTTGATTAGTTTTGTTATAATTTTAGTTATTACCCTGTCTCAACTGGATAGTCCAAATTTCTCCTGTCACAAATTTACTTCAATGAGCCAGAGGATACTGATTTTCCTGGTCATGACTTATTCCACTGTCTGCCAGTTGTTCACCTCTCCTTGGCCAGATCTGAAGGATGTCCCATTGGTCAACCCTTCCTAGATAGCAGTTGTTTCTTTAGTGACTCATGAATCCTCACATGGGCTTTGCTATCTCTTCCTTGACAGCAATCTTGGGCTCCTACCACCTTTCCTATGTGGCCTCCACCTAAGTGGCTGAACTGGTTGCTCTCATTAAGCTTGCCACCTCACCAACTCCAAGAATGCAATGTCAGTTATGGAAGCTCTGAGGATTCCTCACACCTGTTAGGATGCCAATAAGCCATGCCACTCAGACATCCTCCTTATGATCCTGTTCCCTTCAGAAGGATCCATCTACAAATGCTAAGCCTACATGGGATCTTCTGACTCCATCTCTTTTGGGAATGCCCATCCAGATACTTCAGTCCTAGGGATTCAGACTTTTTCCTTTCACTTCTGACTCATACCACACACTGCCCATGACTTTCAACACCTGTGGATTCACCTAGTGTCCTCCCAGGCGAATCCTTACTTTCTACCAAGCAGGTCTCTTGGAAGTTTACAGTGATTGCCCCTTCCTGCAATGGACTCTGGCTATCTGAGGCTAGGTGTCCTGGGATACACTGGGTTCTTCTGCCTGCTTGGATTTGCAAAGTGTACTCTGTTGCCCACTAACAAAAGGAGGGTGTTAGCAAAAATACTCAAGAGATTGGGATGCTCCTTCCATAAGCCAAATAGCTGTGCAATATGTCTGTAATAACAAATACGTATACAGCATAATCCTGGAAAACAAGTCAAGACAACAGAGAGAGAAATAGCTTCTCTTGGGTCTTTTCATTTATGTTCAGATGGGCTTAATGGAATTCCCACATAAGGAAGTTTTTAAATTCATAGTTGATATAGATGACTCTTTTTCAGGGTGGGTGGAAGACTTACCTAGTAGAAAAGCCAAGATCATCATGGTAACAACAACAACAACAAATAAAAAACCTGCTTACTGAGTTAGTTAGTACCCAGATTTGGAATTCCCTACATTATTGACTCTGATAGGCAGTCACATTTCACAGGGCAGGTCATAACCTTAATAGAAAAGGGACTCGGAATGAGGCATCTAGATAACTCAGTGGCTAGAGAGATGGGTTTGGAGTCAAGAAGACTTGATTCAAATCTAGCTTCAGACATTATGTTTGTGACTATGGATAAGCCAATTAACCTCTGCCTGGGAGGGAACTAGGTGGCTCAGTGGATGGAGCATTGGAACTAGAGTCAGGAAGATCTGAGTTCAAATTTGCCCTCAGACACTAGCCATGTGACCCTGGAAAAGTCGCTTAATTTCTGCCTTAATCCACTGGAGAAGGAAATGGAAAACCACTCCAGTATCTTTGCCATGAAATTCCCATGGACAAAATGGTCCAAGGACTCATGAAATGTTGGACACAATTGAACAACTGCACAACTATTGCCTTGACAAAACCTCGTTGTGGTCTCTGAGTAATGAATGCTGAGATAACAGGGAAAGCCCAATCTAGGGAGATGAAAATTTCTGGTGGGATCCAAGCAATCTGAACTAACATATGACCTGTTGGTTCCCTTCTTGGGACAAGCTTCCCCTGCTCCAGGTTCCAGCTCACCAGTCCCTACTTTGAATGTAGGTTCTACAGCTTTGATGTACAACTTAATGGAGAGCTTCAGGAAGCAGTTGCTGGCCGCAGCTCCTCGAAACTCTAGAAGCATTTAAAGAACGTCAATGTGGCAGAACCACAGGTTGACCCTCGTTCTTACCCCTGCTAAAGACACTCACCTCTAGGCAGAATTCTAGATAACAGCTCCATGATCAGAAGGATAAAACTGTATGAGTTGATCCAGAGTAAAGAGAAAAGAACTTGGGAAATAATTCATATAATGACAACAATTTGATAGAAACAAATAAGAATGAAAGAATGAGGAGTTCTTATCATGTAATGAGCAACCATGATTGCAGAGGACAGAAATGTACCACTTGCCTCCACAGAGGTAGATGAAGGACTCAGAGTACAGAATGAAACAGAGACTTATTTTGGTTGTGGCCAATGCAGAAATTTATTTTAATGAACTCTCTCTCTCCCTCTCCCTCTCCCTCTCCCTCTCCCTCTCCCTCTCCCTCTCCCTCTCCCTCTCC
>NC_058132.1:5462075-5501927 GCF_016433145.1 Gracilinanus agilis
CTCTCTCTCTCTCTCTCTCTCTCTCTCTCTCTCTCTCTCTCTCTCTTTCTCTTTCTCTCTCTCTCACACACACACACACACTCACACACACATTCTACTCTCAAGAAGGTGGGTTGTAGAGGGAGGCTGAGAAGTCTGATTTTCACTGATTAAAAATAATTAAGCAAAAGAAAGTGGTTTACATATATTTGTGTGTATATGTATATGCAGACATAAATGTGGACATTTAAAATTTTAAAGAAAGGCTCCCCTCTTCCCTTATGTGTAATGGCACAAAGTCAGGGAGCTCCCTGACTACTTTCTTACTTTGGAACAAACATGGGAACTCAATACTGAGATAAAAGTTTTCTGATCTGCTGGGGAGATGCAATTTCTATTTTATATTCTCACACTTAGGATAAAGATGTATGTAATATGCTTTGGAGCCAAGAGGTCAGTTCTCCTCTCTAGGCTAGAACTGTTTCTTCCTCTGTTAAATGAGACTGTTAGAATAAATGCAGTCTGAGGTCCTTTCCAATTGAAATCTATGGTTCTTTGAACCTTTGGCTCTACAAAATGAAATAATGTGAAGAAGGACTAACATGGCATAACAGTACAATCTGGCCAAATAGGAAGAAAGGAAGAGAGAGAGAGAATATCAGAGGGTTCTGGGCAGAGATAGAAGGAAGAGCCTTAAAATGAGTTTAAAAAAAAAAAAGCAAAATGCCATACCTTTCCTATATTGTCAGCTTAAATCCTATGTTTTTTTCTCAGAATATTCTGTAGGATCATATCCCTATCATGTTGTAAAACATTCGAAAGAGGTTCTGTCTCCCTTTCATTTCCTAGAGAATATTCTCTCCTTCCAGGTAGATAATCCTTAGGTCTGAATGAAACTCACCTGGCTGGTCTCAGCTGCTGGGCTATCTATCAGGCATGGCTGTGGCAATCGATGTGTGAGTGTCCAGGGGGTATAAAGTCAGAACCCTAGTTATACAGTCTAGATTCCCTGCGAGGATCTCTGACCTTCAGGGAGCTGGGCTCATCATGTCATTTGCAGAAGAGGTGACCTTGTCAGAGGGGGGGCCATGGATGTCCCAGGAGGAGAGAATTCTTGCCTCTACCAGTTAGCATAAGCAATTACTGTTGATTAATAAGAACTCTCCAATGGAAACAACTTATGGGTAATGAGAAATGCCAACCAAGCTTTCAGGAGCAGCTGGTCAAGAAACTTCTATGTACCTTAGGGGATGGAGAGGAGACATTCAGACAGGGACACACAGAGAGAAGAGAAAGTAGTGAATAAGTCTCAGAACTGAGGGTCCCTAAGCCACATCTTGGACAAGTCTTTGGGCACCTGGTTCCATTGTGGCACCTTGGAGTCAGGGAGATCTCAATTCAGACACTGCCTCAGACACTACTTTTATGATCCTAGACAAGACACTTAACCTTGTTATAATAAAACTAGATATTGTTAATGTTGTATAGATGGAGAGGGAGAGGATGATATGACACCCCCCTCCTTTATAACAGTGCCCAGGCAGGATCCTGCAAGTCAAAGGATGATAACCCTTCAGGTCCCACCTGGGGTTGATTGATATTATATACTGGGCTCTTTAGCTTGGTAATGGTTGGTATCTGACTGCATATCTCCCTTCCCAGAGAAGCTAGGAAATAACCACTCCAGGAAGGTACTTTAAAGCTTTGACTGCATTAAACAAAGATGGGGTAATGGAATTGGATAGAGGTATTGGGAAACCCTAATTAAATTGGTAATGATAAACCCCTAAACTGTAGGCAAGTAATGAATCAGGATGGTTAGCTCCTCTGGTACAGCCACACCAGAGTAGGCAAACTGCTGCTTGATGTTTCAGCTTCTTCTCCTTTGCTAGATGATATGCCTAACCAGTCTTTGGGATATCTACCCCTTGCCACCCTCTTCTTCTTCTCCTACCCATTTCCCGGATCCCTCCCGGGCCCTGGGAAACCTAGATAACTAAGATCATTGATTTGGGGCAGTAGAATCAGAGATGATGATCTGGGTACAGGTTGAAGATGTTAACAGGAACAAACAGGAAGATCTTGCAAGGTTCAGCCCTGCAAGTCTCAATCCTCAAAAGACCAGGATCCACAGGTCTCAGGGAAAGAAAGGAAACCCTGCCAGGGCTGCCAGGGTGTTTTATACACCCCCCCCCGGGCCAACTGCTTTCTCCCCTGTTCTCACGGCCCTCCAGGAACATTCCAATATCCAACGGATCCACCTGTCAATCAACAGTGGGGACTCCTGGCTCCCAGAGATTCAATATAACGACCTCTACCAGCCTCAGTTTCCTCATTTGTCAAACGGAGCTATAAGAGCATCTCCTGGCCTGGGTAGTTGTGAAGATCTAATGATGTGTAATCTTTTGCACAACACCTATTTTTATGAGTCTCTTCAATGGCGGAGATTGATTGCTCAAGCTACTCAAGGAAATGTTTACCTAGATAGCAAAACATCTAAGATCACTTCTTAGCATTCCTTCCCTTGACTAAAAATATCTAAATTTTAAATTAAAATTAAATTTAAATTTAAACTAAAATTAAAACTATTTTTTAAATGACTAAGAATTTTAACAGCACACCAAAGTCTCCAAAAGCCAACTATTCCCCTTCTGTTTCACTGTTGCTGACTGTGTGCTCACTCAGCTTTCTGTCTAGGTCAGCAATAAACTATTCTGACATCCTGCCTGTCTCTTCTCTTGACAATGAGATCATCTATGAAATGCCACTGCTTGCTATTTGGGTGTATCCATGAAGTTTTATTTATTTTCTTTAAGGATATTAACCAATAGTTTCCTTTCTGTATTTTGAATCCATGCTTCATTCAGCTGCTAGGGTTATGTTCCCAAAGCACAAGTCTAACCATGTCATCCTCACCTCTCATACACATATACTAAAAAAATTCCAGTGAGTCCCCATTGCTTTCAGGAACAAATGCAAAATGCTCTATTTGGTATTAAAGCCTTAGTGACCTAGACCTCTCCTACCTTTCTAGTCTCCTTATACCTTTTTTCAGCACTAGACAATCCCCCTGCCCCACATCTCCTCCTCCTGTACAAATCTAGTCAGTGACTCTGGCCTACTGGCTATTCTTTGAACAAGACATTTTCTGTCAGCTCTGGACATTTTCTCTGGCTATTGACCATGCCTGGAATCCTTTCCCTCTTCATCTCCACCTATTAGCTTTCCTGGTTTTCTTCTAGGACCCAACTAAAATTCCACTTTCTATAAGAAGACCTCAGCTTTTTTAAAATGCTAAGGCAACTCCTTTCTTAATTAGGTTAGCTAGATGGTTGCCCTATATATAATCTCCCTCTTAGACACATCTATTATTCTGGAGTGAGTTCCCTCCACTCCTTCCTGTTCCCTCCCTGAAATATGTATACTGTCCCCGCAATCTCTCACCAAACCTCATTTTGGCCATGACAGGAATGGAGACCATCATGAGACCATCCCTGCCAGTAACTGTTCTTCTCCTCCTCCCCATGTGAGAACCAATACAATTTGTTAAAGTTATCTCCATGGGGCATGAGGCTTTTCATCTGGTTTACTCTGAACTACAAATATAATTTTTAGATTTTCATTTTAAAACTTTAATTACAGAAGTGTAATCTCCTGTCCTTGTTTTTGTCTTCTCTTAAGACCACTAAAATAGAACAAAATTATTCCTGTACACTCTCTCATTTTAGTTTTTCTCCATGATAATTAAAGGCATTGGGATTCTGAGACAGTATTTGTATCTTATCCTCTAAATTACATGAAACAATTCATCTCCATATATTCTCTTTTTATCCTAATATAGGTTGTTTTTTATATTTCCTGGCTCCTACATTTCAATTTCCAAATGCCTAATCAGTTTTGGGCTTTCAACCAGAAATTTTGGGGGAGCCTCTGGTCCATTAAATGTTCATGTTTGCCATTGTAAGATTACATTTAGTTTTGATGTGAGGTTATTCTTGGTTGTAAACTTCTAGCTCTTTCCTTTAGGAAGAACTCATGCCAAGGTCTCCTCTCCTTTGGACGGCAACTACTGATTTTTATGTGATCCCTGCCATGGCTCTATTATCTTTAAATTCCTTCTTTTTAGTTGTTTGGAGTAATTTTTCCATTCATCTGAAGGTTTTGATTTGGGATGTGATATTCTGGGAGTTCATCTGACTACCTTGTGGATTTTCCCTTGAATGGTACATTACTACAATGATCCAAATATTCCTGAATTCAAAACTCAAAATAATGTCAGTTGTGGTCCCAAGAGCTTTTACTGCAAATTGCATCACCAATCACATCTTAGAGCTGGAAAATTTACATTCTCAGTAATCCAATTTCATTGTCTTGCAATTCCACACCCCAAACAAGCTCTCTGTTTTGCAGGGCAGGTGATTCTGCTCACACAGACCAAAAAAGTTAGCAAAAGGAAAACTGGCAAGGTTTTTTTCTTTAGTTTTTTTTCCCACACAGTGATAATCAATTTTTCTTCTTTCTTCTTTTTCCAATAAAGCTCTCAGGGGTGTTTGACTTGCTCTATCTTGTTCGTTAAAAAGGTGTAGTAGGGAACCAAGACTCCAATTAAACAATTACAAAATAGATAGGCCTTATGGAAATATTAAAATTAAGACTCTAGCACCTTTTGTTTTATTCCTAATTCATGCACTTTCTCCCCTTTTCATTGAGTCAGAAGAGGATTAATAACTTTGTAGGCAGTTTCACTTGCATTATCTCAAACATTTCTCTTTATGATTTGTGGAGGCTTCATCTCCCAGCTGTTTGCTATACTGGGAGATGACAAGAACATCCCTAGTTGCTTTATTTATTTTATTTTTTTTAACCCTTAACTTCTGTGTATTGGCTCCTAGGTGGAAGAGTGGTAAGGGTGGGCAATGGGGGTCAAGTGACTTGCCCAGGGTCACACAGCTGGAAAGTGTCTGAGACCGGATTTGAACCTAGGACCTCCCGTCTCTAGGCCTGACTCTCAATCCACTGAGCTACCCAGCTGCCCCCCCCCAGTTGCTTTAAATCTTGATAATAGCTTAAATTTATTAGGGTCAAAACATTCACACACCTTTTTACCTTAATTACTACTTGATAACTCAAAATAATCCAGATTTTTAAAAGACTGCATGTTTAACCACTATCTTAGCACATTGTTTTGTCCAATTCATGTCAGACATTAATTTAGTCAATAGTATAAATGGGTAAGCTGAGATAACTTTTTATTATTAAACAAAATCCATGATATGTGCAGGTTGCATTAGTTGCATGTTTATATCCAAACAATGAAATTGTGTGAAGTAATTATTTAGGGAGCTTGGATCCTGTGCACTCTGGCAGAAGGAACCTAAAGTTGCAAAATCACATGGTATGTCAGAAAACCAGAGGACTCCTGCGGAACCCATGGAGTTTTGAATCCCATGCAGGAAGTGGCAGCTCTCTCTGGATTTTCCTTCTGGTACCTATCAGCTGGCTTGTTTTTTTCTCTCGAAGATCTCACATTCTTTACTTAAAAATGTTTATAAATCTGATAATATAACCTCTAGATCAATTTTCACTTATAACAAAATCATTATTATCCTAAACAAATATATTTTAATAGTACTAGAGATAGCACTTAGTCATATTCCAACTAGCGTTTAACAGCATTCCAAACTACAGATAGATGTTCTGTCTTAAACGGACAGATTTGGACATTTTCTTTCAGATACTAGTACTTTTTCTTGGGAGCACTTTTCCTAGATTGTGAGAAATCTTAGTGCTTAACCATCTCTTTCTTCTATAAAGATGGTACTAAATTTCTGATATTATAGGTTATTGAATTATTGCATTCACAGGCAGGCAGTTATTCTGAGTTTGGATATCATCTGCTTAGTGACCTGTTGGCTGCTTGTTGACCTCGAAACAAAATTTACCCTCTCTGTGCTGAAAAAAGGGCTTGCTTGGCATGGCCTTAATCACATCTCTGACAAGCTGTCTGGCTACCTATGTTCAGATTAAGAAAGACATTTTCAGTTTTTAATTTGAATTTATCAGGATGAAAACCATTCATGATGTGTTTAAAAGTTTAAAACCTTTTTGAATGTTGTGTTTCGATTCCTAAGGATTTCTGCACTTTAAATCATTTAACCATTTTATTCAGTCAGATCTCAGTGGTAATACTACAAACTCCTAGAAATTCCCACCTTTACATGCAGTAATACAGAATTCCCCTAGAAGTCACTTCACAACAAACCAGCAAATAGTGAGTTAATGTTAAAGATTTAAAAACCCTAACTTAGGTTCCCATACACAGGTGCCTACAAAAACAGGCCAGAATAGTCTCCAAATTTCCCCCACCTCTCCCTGATTCAGTACAGAACACATAAAAGAACAATGAAATGAAATATGGAGAAATTGTCTCCCATGAAAATGCCTATACCTTCTCACCACTGTGGCCCAAGAGATACATCAAACATGCCTAACACATTGTTTCTAAGAAAAGATGTATGGTGAGAATGGATTTCCATGCCAACTTTATGTGTGATCTCAAAGCATATAAAATAAACATAGACCAAAAGCTGACCAGATAAATCTTTATGATGCCTGGCTCTTGCCCAAACCCTGAATATTCTCATTCATTTCAGTCATGTCACCAATGCTGTCCTGCCTTTGAGATTTTCCTGGACCTGTGGGGGTCTTTTATACCCACACCTCTAGTCATTCTAACAATTTCTCTGTGGTACCCCACAGTGATTACAGATTCCTTAAAAGGTGTTATGGTCTGAGTTATAATTTATAATCACTGATCCTGTTGGAGGGTCTATTATTATTATTTCTCCAACTTCTGTTTCTATTTTCTTGGTTCCTCTTTCTACAGTTCATAGCTACATGACCTTATTTCCCACAAAAATAACATGCTATTGGTTGTCTCATGGATTCCTTTAAAAGAGTTACAATCTCTGCCTGTATTTTAGCTTTTTATTTTTCTCATTTCTCTAATTCAGTTTTTTTCCTTCGTTAGTTTTTCCAGTTCATCTTTTTCAGTTTTCTCTCTATTTCACTTTTCACAGCCCTCAAAGACTGCTGTCCTCTTTAGTTTTTCTATGTCCATGCTAGGCCAGTCTGGGCAATTGTTCTCAAATTATTCCTTAATATCTCAGGAACAGTGATTTACAAAATGAGTCCATATGACTCTAGAGTCTATCCCTCTGGAGATGTCCAGGCCAAGATACCTAAACCCTAGTTCAACAAATCTGTCATAGAACTGAGATGGTCTCTCATTCACTTCCTGCCTAAGGTCATCAAAATTAGCCCAGTTACTTGGCTTTTCTGAGCAAGTTTTCATTCCCTTCAATAATATGTTCCTAGCCTCACATAAATGTGCACAATCTTTGGCTATATTAAAATTTCATTCCAGATTTTCTAACAGTCAATATACTGCATCATCATACTGGGACCCATTCACAATGGAAAAGATCATGTTCCTCTCACCTTCCATTAACAGAGAATGAAGCAGTTCTTTAAAATCTATCCAACTTGAGTTATAAGTCCTAAATCTACTTTCAAATGTTTTAATTACTACCATAGGTTCCTTCCTTCAAAAGAAGTTTTTCTCTGAATCTCTCAATGTCCTGTGGAGGAAAAGGTGTATGGTGTCTAACATTTACTAAATTCCCTCATTTATCATAAGTGGGAATATCTCTTAGAGGGAAAATACCTACATTTGACTTATCTGTTTTTCTTGGTGCTTGGCTTGTTGTTTGGGTTGTAAGGGGGAAGGGTTTTTTTTGGGTTCAATATATTAAAAGATGGTCACCAGAGGATTGAACTATTATCAATCATCATTTAAGAATAATCTGGACAATATAAATTTTGTCTACTCATAGTGGATCAACTGACTAGATGGCCAGAAGCATTTCCTACTGATTTGTCACTCTAGCACACGTGGGTTGGGACCTCCCAGAATTTGGAGGTGCTCTCACCTTTGGTGATTAAATCTAAAGATGGGCAGTGTAGATTTAATATAATTATCACAATAACTTGTGTCTTTGGGTTTGTCAAACACTAGGGTTACTGTGGCCAGGACAATTCTGAGGGATTTATGGAAAGGAATGCTACCACATTCAGAGGAAGAACTGCAGGAGTGGAAATACAGAAGTAAAACAACCACTTGAACACATGGGTTGATGTGGACATGGTTGGGGATGTAGATACTAAATGACTACACCAATTCAACCATCAATAATATGTAAATAAGTCTTGGCTGATCTCATGTTAAAACTAGTGGAAATGCACATTGGATATGGGGGGTGAGGTTGAAGGGGGTTGAAGGGGAAAGCAAAAACAGGAATCATGTAACTATGGAAAATTTTTCTAAAAAAATAAAATATTTAAATCTAAATTAAAAAAAGAATAATCTCAAGTCAAAATTGACTTTTATGGAAGTTTATTTACAATTAAGAAGAGAGAGAGGAAATAAGGAAATAAGAATCTAACCCAGTAGGTAATTTACTACGATCCTCTAATTAATCCAGGTAGATCTAATTAACCCTCAACCAAGAGTCAGAGGGCCAGAGGCCTGGAGGTAAATGAAGCAAAACTTCATTCACAGAGTCTATTAAAAGAAGTTTCTTAAGAGAAGTTCAGGAAGATTCAGTCTTTAAACTCACCACATAGAATTCAAAAGAAGATATTTAAAGTAGTCTCACCAAGGTCTCAGTGTTCCACCCAACACTCCTCCATGAACCAGAAGAGGTCCCTCACCAGACACTCTCTTCAACTGAAGACCTCTCACTCACTCAACTCCATATTTTTAAAGGGGTCACTTATGTGTCACTTCCTGTGCCTTCCCCTAGCCTGTGTGTCCAATCACATTAGATACTTCTCATAGAATGCCTAGGGCGGTCAGTTGATTCTGATTTGTCACTCACGTGGGTTAGGACCTCCCAGAATTTGGAGGTGCTCTCACCTTTGGTGATTAAATCAAAAGATGGGCAGTGTAGACTTAATGTAATTATCACAATTGCCCCTGAGATCATTTGGGAGATTGGTCACCCAAATTGATCATTTGACATAATCAACTTGTACCCCTAAAGTTCTAACTACAATAGTTAGGGATAAGAATTAAGTAGAAGAGATAGAAAGAAAGAGAGCAAAACCAACGTTTTGCTAGGTGCGTTGACAAAAAGCCAATTGGGGGCAATCCCCTTTGGCATAAGAGTATACAATTCAAATAATTGTTTTCAATCCCCTCAAGTTCAATTAGTTGCACCCCAAAGTTCATTTTGGATAATCTTGATTCAGTGTAGATTTCTGCAGGCATCTTTTCTGGATCATCTTGATTCAGTGTAGGTTTCTGCAGGCAAATAGTCCATTTTCTGGTTTTAAAATGTTAGCAGACTTCTTTTTCTGAAAAATTTTCTCAAACAAAATTTTAAAATTTGGATTTTTATAAAAATACTATCCCCCCTAACGAGAGTGTTTAAAAAATAAACACCCAGATCAGCTCAGAATACATCACTGAGTTATGGGGTGTATGAGTCAATTATCAAAAGAAAAATCAAAAACAAAAAAATTAAATTTTGGAAAAAACAAAGATTTAAAATAAGAATCAAAATATCAAAATCTATGTATGTAAAATTTTTAAGTAAACAAGAATAAATTCATAATAAGCCCTTGTATTAAGGTTCAATTAAAGTACATTCTGTACCATAAATCTGTAAGACAAAATGCAGTAATATTGCACTTACCCATTGGCAGCCAAGACTACAGCAAGTTGCCATATCATAAGAGAAAAAAGGACTAGATTTTTTTGTAAAAGGGAAATGTCATTCCCTGGTCTGATTTACCTTCATTCTCAGGGATAGAAGAGCCACAATGATGATGGCTTTGGTACTCAACTGGCAGACTGGCATTGTAGTACGAAGTGTCCTACAACTTAACATATGTCAAGTATCGCAACTTCAAGTCTCACACTAGGTTCAAGTCCTTTAGTATTGGCATAAAAGTTCAACATCCTACTTGGATTGGTATGGTCTTTTTTTGACCTTGTGCTCCATGGCACTGTATGGTGGCTCTGTTGTTCCCTTCTTCTGGAATCTGACATAATCATTAATCATAGTCTTATAGTATTTAACAATAAATGACAGGTTGCCATAGTCTAGGGCTTTGTGGATATGCATTAATATTAGAACAAATATGTTTTAAACTTACAGTACTGCAGAATCAAAAATTAATATTGATTATATGTACTTTGAATACAAGGAGTTTAAAAAAAGGGGAAAAATCAAATATTCTATTAGAAAAGTAAAAGGCAATAGTAAAATAAAAATTCAGGAATTTAATGTGCTCCAAAAATGGTGTCCACTTTTCTATGGACTATTATCTCCAATGCATGTGATAGGATACAGTCAATCAGTTTCAATTGCTCATGGGAAGTGTTTGTTTTAAATTCAGGGAAGTGCTATTTGGAAGTGTCTAGCAGACTCCCTATGGACACGTGGGGACTATGAGGCTACATTTCCCATGATCCAATGGGTTTTCTCGTTTCCGGTTTTGGGTGGGGGGATGTCAGACGTCCTCCACGAATAGGACAGTTTAAATTCGGAGGAGGGCCTAGAGAAGGTCTCTTGGTTTTCCTGAGTGGCTGACTGGCATACGAGAGGGACAAGATGGGCTCTGGCGGTAAATTTAAAAGATAGTCAGGCGCGGTCATATATATTTTACCAATATGGCCATGGCTTTAATTAAACTACTAATTTCTCTTATTATATCAGTCTTTATCATTTTTAATCTTAACAGAAGGCTGAGCCACTATAATCAAAATGACAATACTACCTAATTCAGTGCCACAACAAAAAAATTATTTTATAGATCTTGAAGAAATAATAACAAAATTCATCTCAAAGGAGAATAAAGAAAGTCAAGCATATCTAAGGAATGAAAGAAAAAATAGTTCAGGCAGACAGCTCAGCAGTATCAGATTTCCAACTCTAACACACATCAGTCAGCATCCAAACAATCCAGTACTGGCTAAGGAAAGGTGGTGAAGCAGTGAGTGGCATAGATTAGGTAGAGAGGAGACAGAAGTAAATGGCCACAGTAACCCTAGTGTTTGACAAACCCAAAGCTCTGTGGTGTCTGTTCAGACTGTGAAGGAGTCCACTGGCTAGTTAGATTTTCTTGAGTGGCAGATCAATAAATTAATATTCTGAAACTAAGGAATACAACTTCTAGGGAATTTCATTAGTTATGATTCCCAGGTATTTTATGCTGATGGCAGTTATTTTGCTTGGCCTGAGTAATCTCTCAACCTCATCCTTTTGGGGTTCTGTTACTCCAAAATCCATTTTAAGTAATCCCATCAAAGTTATTTGGAGGGTAGTTTGGTAGGAATCAGGCCTTGTCCACCAGCTTGGCCTTCTCTGTCTAGTTGATTTCCATACATTTCATAATAATCAGCAATCTGATTGTTTAGTATTTCAGTCAGTTCTTTCTTGTAAAAATAAACAATGCACGTAGTTCACTTGGTAAGAAACTGGTGGGCAGAGTGGTCAGGGAGCAGTTGTACATGGATTCTGTAAGAAATCTGCCCTTTCGGACAACCTAGTGAGTCACACCTTCAAAATCCCAATGAGAATGTTCAGACATAGAAAAAGTCAAAATTCACTTCTTTCATCATCTGGAAAGTGAGTTTCAGAGATGATTCCTCTTCCCCTTAGTTGGCAACTCCTCAATTTTTTCAGATGGAGAACAGGGTGTTCTCTGGCATGCACACACCAGGGTATTCTGGGAAAAGTGCCCTAATGCTGAAGTCCAGGGTCATTGTTCGTGATGCTCCTTCAGACCTAATGAGAGTGACAGTCAGCTGCCAGATGACCTGTGTTGTCATAAGTGAAGCACACCAACTCCATCTTGTCACTCCATCGTGGATTTAGCTTGGTTCTCTTTCTGTTTAATTATGGACATTGAGAGAAAATGTGATTGTATTTTCAGAATCTAATCCTGCGTGTCTGGAAAGCAGAACCACCTCCTCTTGTTGTAAAGAATCCCTTACTTAGCTAAGGACTCGGTTATGCTCACCAGAAATCCAGTCAGGTCCAAAGACTGGTGAAAGTCATTTTCTCACAATTATACAGCTCAAGTAAAGCCCAACGGCAAAAGAAAGAAAGAGAAATTCCATTTTAAAAAGTGTAGTCGATAGAAAACACTTCAGAATCTCCCTGCCAAGACAAAGCCAGATTATCTGATCATAAATACAGAACACTTTTCACACATATAAAATCAGATCTAAGCATTTGGAAAAGTTTTCATTGCTCATGGGTAGGCCAAAGCAATATGGTAAAAGTGACAATTCTTCTCAAATTAATTTACTTAGTCAGTGCCAGACAAATCAAGCTACCCCAAAATTCTCTCATAGGACTAGAAAAAAGAATAACAAAATTCACCTAGGTCAGCATTAAAACCACACAAGCCTACAGCTTAATAGCAGATATTTATTTTCATTAAGAGACCCCAAAAGCACACATGGTGGGGATTGGCTTGTATGATCCCCCAAGAGACAGGAGGAGGGTAGAGGCTTGTATGATGTTTTAAGATGAAGAAAGGGCAAGGGAGGTCTTTAAGGATTAGATAATGTGGGAAAATTCTACCCAATACAAGAAATATACTATCAATTTTTTGGAATGTACCAGGATATGACATAGATAAGACAGAGGAAAGTAAGGGCACTTTTCAGGGCAGGCTGAACTTTGGGGGCTGGAACATTGCAAAGTCATCATTATTCCACAATCATAATGTTCCAGAGTAATTCTAAACATTTGAGGGGATGTGGAAAAATCAGGACACTAAGACACTGCTGTTAAGAGCTGTGAACTGATACAACCGTTCTGGAGAGCAATCTGGAGCCATGCCCAAAGGGTCATAAAACTGTGCATCCCCTTTGACCCAGCAATACCACCACTGGATCTGCATCCCAACAAGACTAAAGAGAGAGGAAAAGAACTTACCTGGACAAAAACATTTTCAGCTGCTCTTTTTGCAGTGGCAAAGATCTGGAAACTGAAAAGATGTCCATCCATTGGGTAGTTTTCTCTATTTCCCCCCAGTGAGGTTCATCTATGGTCCCAGTCTCAGAGCTACCACCATACTAAGGGCTGCTATTTGGTCAGAGAAGCAATGAGTCCTCTCCTTCTGACTTCTTATAGCCACAATGTTGAGTGTGGCCTCATCTGAAAATTTGCTCAGGAAATAATCAAGACAAGGTCTACATGACCTCAGGCATATTGATTTATTTTCCACGCAATGTTCATTTAATTAGAGCTAAGTGAGGCTAAATGTTGAATAACCAGGCCTCCAAGGAAAAAATATGTGCAAGAAATCATTTAAAATTTGATCAGGATTGTCAATATTTCTCCATCTCTTTCTTAGTTAGAGATCATCAGTAAAATAATAAAATCCTGACTTACAATACATGCCAATTATGGAGGAAGATGTAAATGCTCACACTAAAAATTTGGCAATCATCTCTTCAGAGTTTCTTCGAGCTAGTTCTAGTACATCCCTGGGTCAAGGAAATACAAGTTCATGATTAGGAGCAACAGCCAGAAGATGTGGATTTGATAAGTAAATTAGACTTTTAAAAACTGCCTCTCTCTCTCTCTTTCTCTCTCTCTCTCTCTCTCTCTCTCTCTCTCTCTCTCTCTCTCTATATATATATATATATATATATACATTCTGCCATCTGATGGTTAAATAAAGAAACAAAGTTTTCTAGCAATTTGAAATCAACATAAAGGGACTTTTTCCTTTGGCAGAAAGTTGGTTTTCTTGATAAAAAGACTATCAATCAGGGTGTAGATGAAGAGCTGTCAAGCATGTATTATATGATATTCTTGTTCAGTATACTTAAACTTAAAAAAAGAAGTTATCCGGTACCCATCATTTTTCCTTTTTTAAAAATATATGCATATAGCTGCGCTTTTTGTGATGGCAAAGAACTGGAAAAGGAGGGTATGTCCTTCAATTGGGGAATGGCTGAACAAATTGTGGTATATGCTGGTGATGGAATACTATTGTGCTAAAAGTATTAATAAACTGGAGGAATTCCATGTGAACTGGAAAGACCTCCAGGAAGTGATGCAGAGTGAAAGGAGCAGAGCGAGGAGAACATTGTACACAGAGACTGATACACTGTGGTAAAATCGAATGTAATGGACTTCTGTACCAGCAGCAATACAATGACCCAGGACAATTCTGAGGGATTTATGGTAAAGACGCTACCCACATTCAGAGGAAGAACTGCAGGAGAGGAAACATAGAAGATAAACAATTGCTTGAACACATGGGTTGATGCGTACATGATTGGGGATGTAGACTTGAAACTACCACACCAATGCAACTATCAACATTTTGGAAATAGGCCCTGAACAAGGACACATGTTACAACCAGTGGAAATGTGCGTCAGCCATGGGTGGGGGGAGAGTGGGGGGTGAAAGGGAAAGTAGGGACATGAAGCATGTAACCATGTTAAAAATGAATATTAATAAATGTTTAAACTTAAAAAATATATGCATATATTTTGTTATTACATTGCTAATTTTCCAAATATGTACCATCCCTTCCTCAGACCCTTATATTTTGTTTGTTGTTCTTTTTATTTAATTGTCCCTATTTTTACACATAAAAATAATGAGCATTTTTAAAGCATTGGAATAATAATTACTTTATTATATACATCTACAAATCATCAGAATATAGTGTTACATTAGCATGTCTAAAATGAGCTTCTTCTGCATTTTAACTTTATCACCTCTAAGTTATCAGGTGATTGGGATATTTCATCTTCAGATTTCTGGACTCTCTTATCACTGCATTAACTATTTCTAATATCAATCTTTTTTTTTAAACCCTTGTACTTTGGTGTATTGTCTCATAGGTGGAAGATTGGTAAGGGTGGGCAATGGGGGTCAAGTGACTTGCCCAGGGTCACACAGCTGGGAAGTGGCTGAGGCCGGGTTTGAACCTAGGACCTCCTGTCTCTAGGCCTGACTCTCATTCCACTGAGCTACCCAGCTGCCCCCTCTAATATCAATCTTGTTCCTGTTGTTATCACCTTATAAATTGTTCTAGTTTTGCTTACTTCCCTGTGGAAAGTTCCTATTCATCTGAACCCCTTTTTGGCATCCTCAAACATTTCAATTTTAAAGCAAAAAATCTTACATTTGAACCTCTGAACCATATCTCTCTGAGGCCATAGGGGGAGTCCCCCATCCTCTTGTCTACGGGGCTAAAAGGTATTGTGTGGCCATTCTAAACACAACATTGTTACTCCAGGCATCCAGAAGATGTACCTCTTGTTTGGACGGAGGTCTGAATCTGGCAATCAATGAAGCTGTTGTCCTTGATCAGTATACAATGGTTCAATCATATTGCCTCATCCCTTCCTATCTTATGGCACCTTCCTCCTTTCCATCCTCCTACTGCTTTTGCCTGTTTCCCCTCCTCTGTTTCTGGGGAGTCTCTCCAATGCTTCCTTTGCTCCCTCCTTCCACTTTTGCCTTAGCCTGGCCTCTCCTCTATTTCTTTTCATAGTCCTGGGCTTCCCCATTCTACTCCTCCAAGTTCTTTCCATTGCCATGACTCTTCCCTCTTCCAGGTCAGCCTGTCCCCCTCTTTCTGTCCCTGAAGCCCTTCCCTTTTGTAGGGCAGCCCCCCCCCACTCACTCAGCTCCTGCTTCAACCTCCCTATTCCTTCCTTCTCTTCCTTCTCCTCTCTGTTCCTCTCTCTCCACACAGACTTTAGACTCATTAGTGGTGAATAATGGCAAATGACTCCCCTAAGGGCATGTTTCTTCTGAGAGAAGTTGTCATGTATGACCAAAGGAGCAATATGGTAGCATTAAGACATAACTTACCTTTCAGCTCCACCAATCTCAGCATATGTTGGGGATACCCCTAAGTTTGAAGTTGGACCCATTGGGGTGGTAGCTCAGTTTGAAGCTCCCTTTAAGGGGTTTAATCTAAGTTGGGGTGAGGCAAAGGATCAGGTGCGTACCTCACTCTCTAAGGGAAAAAGGCAACTTTCGAAGTCACCAATAATTCTCAAAATAATTTTGAATGTACCTCCACTGGGTTAACTCCAAATGTGGTTAGGGTATTAGGGAGGTCTCAAAATGTTCCTAAGCTTGGCTTGTGTCCATGGAGCCTCTAACAGAAAAACACTCATTCCTCCTAATACCTGAACCCCTCACAAATCTCTTAGGGAGAGATCTCTAGGTAAATTCAGGGCTACGATAGCTTGCTCTCCAGAAGATTCTTTGTCTCTCCAAGTGCCTGAGAATTCTCTAAATTTATTCCCTGCTCTTTTTCCTGACAATCAGGAGATAATACACCCCTTTGGAATTCCAGCAGGTATCCCCAAATCCCTCTGGGCCTCCTCCTTGTCTGATGTTAGCCTGCTTAAGTCAGTTGTTCCTGTCACTATTAGGAAAAAGGATGGCCACCCACCTTCCATTCCTCAGTATTCTTTATCCAAGGAAGCTCTTGAAGGAATATCTGCCAAAATTGATGCATTGATAAAACAAAGAATAATTATTTCATGCAAATTCCAGTATAAGTCTCCAATTCTCCCAGTAAAAAAGCCTAAACTATGTCCAGGTGAGACAATTGTTTATTGTTTTGTGCAGAATTTGTGAACAATTAATTTCTATATAAGCCTCAGGTATCTAGCAGTGCCATACCATGCAACTAACATCTCCCTAGCCAGATCAACCCCTATAAGTTCCTGGCAAAACTACATATTTTCTAGTGGTAGATATTTGTTCTGCTTTCTTTTCCATTCCCATCCACATAAATTCTAAGAAAATATCTGCGTTCATCTGGAAAGGTTCACAGTAGACAGGACCTCTTCTGCCTTAGGGGTATGTAGAGAACCACCTTTATTCTCTCAAGTCTTACAGAAGAACTTGGAGACTCTCATTTTTAAGTGTTTTACTTCAGTTCTGGATGTAGAGTATCTGGTTTTATTGGCCCCAGATGCAGAAATATGGCAGGGAGATAGTAGACATCCCCTTTTGGAGCTCCACTAGAGGGACTACAAGGTCTCTAGGTCAAAGATGAAGTGGCTCCTTCCCAAAGGGGAATATTTAGGTTCTATTTTAGCTGCTCTATTTCTCCCAAACACTCAAGCTATTTGACAACCTTCTGCTTCTTCCTTTAAGAGACAATCATGAGCAATCCTAGAAGCCACTAGATTCTGTAGAAAACTGAATCTCTTGCTGTGGGGAAATAATGAAGCCCCTCATAATTCTGACTCAAAATTCAGTTCCTCAACCTCTTCACTTAGATTTCCAACACCTGTCAGTTTTCACAGAATCAAAACAGGTTATTCTGTTTGTCCCTCTTTTGGAATTCCAGACTAGAGAAAGTCCTTTACATTGTATATACAGGAACAGAGCAGGTAGCTTTGTGGGTCTTGACCCAAGCCTTGGGACCCACACAAAGCTCTGCTATTCCAAAGAGCTGAATTCAGTGGCTCCTGGAGCACAACCCTGCCTTGGAGCTGTGGCAGCCACAGCTCCCATATAGGAGAGGTCTCTGGCATAATGCTGGGTTCTCCTTTGACTACTAGGACTCAGACTGTTGAGAAAGTTACTTCCAAGTGTGGCTGACTACTCAATCTACCATCAAAATGCAGAGAAAAGATTCTTGGATTCATTGCTCTCATGTAAAACCATTACAGTGTATTGACATTGGAAAATGCTGTCTTGTTGGGCTAAAACCCATGCCAAGCTTTTACTGGGGAAAACCTTTTCTGTATGGAGACTGCGAATCACAGCCTTTCATATAAAACCATGGGGCCAGGCTGGAGGTTTTTAATGGTTTATTAATAAAAGGGAGAAGTTGATAAAGGAGAGAGAAGAGGGAGATAGATCATTCCTAGAGAAAGACTACCCTGATTTTAGTGTCTCCATTTAGCTGGTTCTTCTGCAACAGTGCGGAAGTCAAGAGACCCCTGTGTGTCTCCTCTGGGCTTATATACCTCCTGGTTTCTATCTCCGTAGTGAGATTGTCCAGTGAGGCTTGGGCTGATGCCAGGGGATGTCATCAGGTGATGCCATCTGCAACATCAAATGGAGTGGAGGTCATTTTCCTCACACATAACCATGCCTGAGATCTGATTGATTTAACTTTTAAGTAAATAATCTGTTTCTTTAAACTATATATCTTTAACTATTCCATGGTTAAATGGGGTTGGGGAAATGATTGTTATTTTTTCTTTTGTTAACTTTAAACATAATTTTTTATTTGAGTTGATGGGATGATTTTCCCTGACATTTGATATTGAAGGACCATTTTATAATGTCTAAGAGCCCTTGCAATCACAGACTGAAGAAGTGTGTGATCTACTCTGGGCTGACCAGTTTGTGTAGGAGATGACCAAGAATGCTAGCTGATCACATGTAGCTTGGGCTTTTTCTTATTATTTAATAATTATGTATTTATTATTTAATTTTAATCTTATAATAATTATAAAATTAAAATTAAATAAAAATAAATAAAAAATTAAAATTAAAATATGATATTCAGAGAATTTTAATAATAGCATCACTCTGCATCATTACATAGATGCCCTCCCAGGAAACTCAGAATTATTCACTTCATATTTTATTACAGAACAACCAAATTCCATTGCCACAATATAGCACAATTTACCTAATTGCTCCCCAATAAGACAGTGCCCAATTAGCTTCCCAATTCAGGCCACTAAGAAAAGAACTATTATTAGCATGCTAGACAGATAGGTGAATTTGCCCTTTCTCTGGGGAATAGTTTCTCAAATTCTGATATATTTTTCTAAGCTAGGTATTGTATAGTTGGAATTTCATACCCCAGGATTACATTCCCCAGAATTCCTTTTGTATTTCCCAGAATTCCTTTCCTCTCTCATCCCCACATTGCATCCTCATGTTTTGTTTATAAGTTGGCCATAACCCTGCCTTTTCTCTCTCCTCTCGGGACTGCGGTCGGGTTAGCTCCCTCTTTAGCTTTTTATTTTCCTTTATTTCAAGTTAATATTAATAAATCTTATTAAATATAATACTTGGAATTACTGTATGTTAATTTTTAAGCTTACACTATGCAGCCTGTGACTTTACTACCAAATGCCCCCATGGCATCCCTGATTTTAGGAAATAGGAGAGCAGCCTAGCATCCAGACTCAGATTCAGGTTTCATCTGTTGTCACAGTTGCTTCCCTCCGACCGAAGCTTTCCTTGGCTCTCCCATGAAGGAAGAAGCTCACTTGCTATTTCTGTCCAAATGGGGCTGGGGTTTCCTCCCACAGAGAGCGTAACAGTATTTGGGAATGTGGGAATCACTGCTAACCAACACATAAGGGCTAATAGCTGGGAAAAAGGAAGACAGGAACGCAGAAGTGTGCACCAGCCAGGCTGGGGACTCCATCCAAGCCATGTAGGCTGTCAAGAGACAATTGATGAAATAAGAGGAGACGAAGGTGCTCACCAGCAGTAATATGGTGTGGGTGGCCTTGGTCTCAGGGGAGCCTCGGACAGAGACACAAGAAGTGTGAATTTGCTCAACTCGCTTGTGGTGCCGGTACAGAAGAAACACCATGTAGCCATTGGCAAGGAGCATGAGTCCCACACATACAGCGTCAGGAAATGAGAGGATGAACGTGTAGAAGGAAGCCCAGAATCCAGAAGGAACTACATGAGAACAATATCCATAATGCTGGATCTTCGTGACGTTTCTGCTGTGCTTTGGATCAACCATTCCTATAGGAATAAAGATGTTGAGGAACACATGGAAAGGCCAACAAAGGAGACTCGAAGGAATGATATACTTTGAAGCTCTGACTTTAAAATCTGCTGAACTTGAGTTGTTTGGGCTGATGATGATGGCCTGAAATCCACTCAGGAGGCAGGTCAGAGTGAGGGAAAGTCCTCGAGCCACTCGATGAAGATAGAGAGTGATTTTACAGCCGGTGATATCCAGGAAATTCTTTATTCCCAAGGCCACCATTGTCTGTGGGACACCCTTTGAGAGTAGCGCCACACAGTTGCCCAAGGCAAGCTGTGTGAAAATAGGGTCTATGGGTCTAAGTCTGTGTCCACTGATAAAGAGGAAGATGAAGATATTAATAAGAAAGGAATTCCCTAGAACTCCAATTCCTGTTTGGGAGAAGAAGACTACACTCAGGATCATGTCTTCAGTATTTGGAGGAGGATTGCCAGGAGAGTTAGACAGACTAAAGGAAAACACAAGTAGATGGTATTTGTGAATACAGCCCCGCAATCCCCCTTGGAAAAACCTACTGAAGATATTTTCTTCAGTTGTTTATAAAGAAATTATTGCCCTCATCCTCACTTGATAAGGTCCCTGAACAATGGATTGGCTTTAGGAATGGGGTTCTTTAAAATTTTCTAGCTTCAGCTATAGCTTATGAAACATTCAAATAAGGATCCCTATGGTTGTACTATGATAATCATTAGATAATAATAGGATGTATGATTTTTAGAGTGCTCTCTGTGACTGTTTAGGGACAGTGGAAAGATATATGGTTAAAATGATCAAACCCAATCCAAGACATGGCATGAGAATAGAGAAGAAGGAAAAGGAAGTTTGCAATAAAATCAGGTTGGAAACTGAGTGGCTCCTGGGCAGAGCTGAAAGAGAGTTCCAAAGGGATTGAAGGACAGGATAAATAGAGAGCTTGAAGTCTGGCAGAGGTTGCTGAGTTTGTGTGGGCATCGGAACTTTGGAGTGACAATTTTCTGGAGGTTAACTGTTGGTCTGGGAAAGGAGCAGTTGCCCAGCCAGTTGAGCCTGTGGACCAGCTTTTCCCAGTTTTTGGACATAGCTTCCCTGTGGTTCCTGTCCTGATCTTTGATATACCAGTTGTTCCTGATAAGAAGTCTATCCTGAAGATAATTTTATCTGTCTATACTCAGCAAAACCCTATAGGCTATTGCCTGTAGGGTCTCTGTGACCCCGCCATCTGGTCATTGGCCCAATTCAGCAACCTGAACTATTTTGCCTGTATCAAAGACTGTTTTGGAGTGGCCTAGTCAGGAGAGCTAGAATAGGGATTTTGAGGTACAACGCAGAGAGGTCAGGGTGTTACTTAGCTTCAAGATCAGAAGGCGGATCCATGCGGATCCCTTAGAGTGGAGGGTGGAGTCTAGAGTTTGTAGTAATGGGGAAAATCCTTTGCCCTCCTTCCTATCCCATTCCTTATTTGTTTTCATCATTAAATCTTTTGTTGCTATATAAAGCAGTCCTATTGCATTCTTGAAAGATCCAGGACTGAGGGCACCATCTTGCTTTCTGAGCCTGAAACAGACAGAGACAACAGACTTTTGATTTTACTGACCTTTTAAAGTGGTCAAACCCACTTCTTTCAGTGGTTTGAGGCCATTTCACTTAAGTAGTATTTTTGTTTTGGGAATCAATGAGTACCAACCAATTAATTACCAAATATTTGCTAAGTGTCTACTAAAGAGTCTGGAACTAAGTCAAGTACTAGACTCACAAAGACATAAAATTGTCTCTCCTTATAGCATGCCAATAAAGGAAGAAGCATGTACATAATTAAGAATACATAGTTGAAATAGGTGCTGCTGGCCAGTGAGGAGTTGGTGAGGTCAGGGAGGTCCCTTAGGCCTGTATTCCCAGTAGGATAGAATGCAATGGGCCTCCATTTTTTTAACAATTCCAGAATTGTTTTATGTATCTATATTTGTTTGTATTTTCTCTCCTGTGGGAATGTGCTAGAATACAGGCTTCTAAATTCTAAGGATTATTTCTATTTCATAAATATTCCTCCTGAAGCAGCTATCAAAAACATTAAAAATACATAATACTCAATAAATGCTCAGTTCTGATGGCCAGTGGACCCTGGCTCGGCCACAGTGCTGCCCGCTAGTTTCCCATACACCAGCATTATACCGATCCATTCCCCGCTTGAAATCATGAGTCGCCGGGGACAAGGAATAGACAAGTGCTACTTTGCATCCGTAGGTATATCCACATGTAACATTTCTCATAGCCTTCTTATCCCAAGAGATAGAAATCCTCCCTTGAATCCCTTTGCAAAATTGCAAACCCCTTGCTCGCAAGCCCTTATTGCTCAGTTTTCTATCTTCTTTTCTTTATAGACACCCCTACTAGATTTCAAAAGCGATATCTTTCTTCTCTTTCATGTTCTTCTCCTAAACTTTCTTTTACTTTCTTAATTCCTCTAGTCTCTATATTTCAGGATAGCCCATCTGCCAAGATGAGCTAAATCAAGTTAAGGGTAACCTACTGACCACAAACCTGTCAGTGAGTTAGGGGGTGTCTACCCCAAACATGGGAGGACTCCTCCTGGAAGAATGGGCAGACGAGAATGGCCTTGAAGGCAACCGAAGCAGGCACTGTAGAGGACTTAGAGCTTGGTCACATGTGAAAGAAGCCAAGGTCATCCACTGCATTCTGGGCCATCACCAGTTGACTTTTATCTTGGCGTTGAACTTCCATGATTTTTGAAGAGAGAATAAGACGAATTATCTTATATAACTCTTTGTCACTTAAATCCAATTTATGCACAAATCAAGAGATCATTCCATTATTTCTTCATCGTTCTTCTTCAAAAACAATGAACAAACAACATTTTAATTGTATCTTAGATTGCCTATAAAACTAATTTTTATTGCACTAAATTTCTCCTTTGGCACCAAATGTTGTTAAATAAAACCAAAGACTTACTAAACTTTTACTTCCTAAATTACATAGTTTATTTCAGCCGAGGCAAATTTGTTATTAATTTACTTATAACAATTACACTCAGTTGAATTATTGCTAATTATTTGCAATTCTCTTATTCTCTAGGAAATAAAAGCACTTCATACTTCTTTCATTCTCCCAGAAGGAGAGAGAGCCTTATACTATATTTTCTTAGTCTTACTCTCTGACAATCCATTTAAGATGGTCTATTTAAATAACAGTGAAAAGTTCTGTTATATCATTCATAGAACTAACAAAAATAATTTTTCCAAATTAAATTTTACTTGCTCTTCTTTCCTTTCTTCTTTACTTACTTTTCACCTTAGAATCTCTCTTTTCACTTTTCAGAATCTAGATATAGTTCCTTTAACAAAATTTTATTTTCCCCCAATTACATCTAAAAAAACTTTGAATATTCATTTTTTCAATTTTGCGTTTAACTATCTTTTTTTAAACCTCTGCCAATTACCTTATTAACAAAAAGAAGCTCTTCAAATTCTGAGAAGTTTTCTTTTTGTCCTCAAGTCAATTGGAGGGGAAGAAAGCATCTGGACAGATGTATCCAATGCTTTTCTTGAAACTCTTTATATTCTCCAACTTTTTACTTTTCCATTCTGGAAGGCAATTTGGAATTATGCCCAAAAGGCTTCAAAAGATTGCCTGCCTAGAAAAAAGTACAAAATTTTGATTACATTGAATTAAAAAGGTTTTGTACAAACAAAACCAATGCAACCAAAATTAGAAGGGAAGCAACAAATTGAGGAAAAAATCTTTATAACAAAAACCTCTGACAAAAGTCTAATTACTCAAATATATAAGGAGCTAAATTAATTGTACGAAAAAATCAAGCCATTCCCCAATTGATAAATGAGCAAGGAACATGAATAGGCAATTTTCAGATAAAGAAATCAAAACTATCAATAAACACATGAAAAAGTGTGCTAAATCTCTCATATTTAGAGAAATGCAAATCAAAACAATTCTTAGGTACCACCTCACACCTAGCAGATTAGCTAACATGAAAGCAAAGGAAAGTAATAAATGTTGGAGGGGATGTGGCAAAATTGGTACATTAATGCATTGCTGGTGGAGTTGTGAATTGATCCAACCATTCTGGATGGCAATTTGGAACTATGCCCAAAGAGCTTTAAAAGACTGTCTGCCCTTTGATCCAGCCATACCACTTCTGGGTTTAGACCCCAAAGATATCATAGGGAAATAGACTTGTACAAACATATTTATAGCCACGCACTTTGTGGTGGCAAAAAAATTGGAAAATGAGGGAATGTCCTTCAATTGGGGAATGGCTGAGTAAATTGTGGTATCTGTTGGTGATGGAATACTATTGTGCTAAAAGGAATAATGAACTGGAGGAATTCCATGTGAACTGGAAAGACCTCCAGAAAGTGATGCAGAGTGAAAGGAGCAGAACCAGGAGAACATTGTACACAGAGAACAATACACTGTGGCACAATCGAATGTAATGGACTTCTGTACTAGCAGTAATGCAATTATCCAGAACAATTCTGAGGAACTTATGAGAAAGAACAATATCCACATTCAGAAGAGGAACTGTGGGAGCAGAAACACAGAAGAAAAACAATTGCTTGATCACTTGGATTGATGGGGATATGATTTGAGATGTAGAATCTAAGTGACCACCCCAGTGCAACTATCAATAATATGGAAATAGATCTTGATCAATGATACATGTAAAACTCAGTGGAATTGTGTGTTGGCTATTTGGAGGGTGTGGGGAAAACTTGGGGGGGGGAAGGGAAAAGACATGAATTGTGGAAGCATGGAAAAATATTCTAAAAAATTTTTAAAAATTAAAAAAAAGATTGCCTTTCCTTTGATCTAGCAATACCACTACTAGTTTTGTACCCCAAAGAGATAAAAAAAATGGGAAAGGTTCTGTTTGTACAAAAATATTCATAGCCAAGCTCTTTGTGGTGGCAAAAAATTGGAAAATGAGGGGATGCCCTTTGATTGGGGAATGGCTGAATAAATTGTGGTATCTGATGGTGATGGAATACTATTGTGTTGTAAGGAATGATGATCTGGAGGATTTCTATATAAACTGGGAGAACCTCCATGAACAGATGCAGAGTGGAATAAGCAGAATCAGGAGAACATTGTACACAGAAAGTGAAACATTGTGGAGCGATCCGATATAATGGATTTTGCTACTAGTAATAATCCAACAAGCCAGGACACTCCTAAGGACTTATGGGAAAGAATGCTAACTACGTTGAAAGAAAGAACTATGGGAAGAGAAACACAAAAGAAAAGCATGTGACTTATCACATTTCTATATGGGTATTTGATTTGGGATTTTGGCTTTAGAAGGTGCCTCTATCACAAAAATATGGTGATAGGTATCAAGTGATAACATTTGTACAACCCAGTGGAATTGGGAGGGAAAAAGGGAGAAAAAGAAAATGAATTGTGTAAACATGGAAAAATATTTTTTTATTATTTATTTACTTATTTTTTAAATCCTTACCTTCCGTCTTGGAATCAATACTGTGTATTGGTTCCAAGGCAGAAGAGTGGTAAAGGTTAGACAATGGGGGTTAAGTGACTTGCCCAGGGTCACATAGCTGGGAAGTGTCTGAGGCCAGATTTGAACCTAGGACCTCCTGTCTCTAGGCTTGGCTCTCCATCCACTGAGCTACCCAGCTGCCCTCTGGGGAAAAATTGTTTTTTTTTTTTTCAAATAAATAAATAAATATTTAAAAACTCTACAAAATACTATTTTAGCATTTTTATCCCATTTTTCATAAAACAGGACTACAGGTTTCATTTTCCTCTTGCACTATTTCTTGGAACTTATTCCAGTACTCTATACATATCCTGCAATAACTTATACCCTTAAGCAAAGATTTCCTCACTCTGTGTAATCTGATGTAAAGATCTCAACCATTAGGGCTCCATCTTATGAAGGCCAACTCATAAGAAGCTTGAGGTTAGGGATCTCCATCTCCACTGGAACTGATATTGGGGCACAGGCTTCTCCTAAGACACCCTAAAATCTCTAAGTGTTCTAGGTCTAAGGGGACTTGAGAAATTCCCCTCTAGGAGCATCCACTCCCTCTTAAGACTTTCCCCTGGACCTTCAATTACCATAGATATGTGCCTCCAGGTTCTATTCTGATAAGCACCAGAAGATACCTAAAGTAATTATCTTTTGAATTCTAGAGATCATCCCCAATACCCCAACCTCAATGAAATTATCTCATTCCTGATTCCCCCCCATTCCCCATTCCCTTCTCCTGTGACCCCTGCCATGAAAGGGATATAAAATCCCGTACCCCATCTCCTGAGGGAGGCGATATCTACTCTTGCTGTCTCCTGGCCATTTGGACCTGACTTCTAAGTCAATAAATTTCTCTTTTTTATTTTTAAGCTAAGCTTTGGAGTTGTGCATTCTTGCAAAGGGTAACTTGACATGAACCTTGGGATTTACCGTAAAGCTCTCCTGCAACAGAATCAACCTATTTGTTATTTTTTCCATGGCTTGTCTTTCTCTGGTGGAGAGGAGGGTTACTATTAAATCAGTTGCATCTCCCCAAATAAGGTTATCACCTCTAAATACGGCTTGGACTTGGCCTATGACTGCTCCCTACTCCTCAACAAATTTAGGAATGTTACTCCTTCATATGGAAAGGTCATAGGGGCTGAAAGACTTATGTTGTCATGGAAATGAATACTGAATTATATCAAATAGTGAAATAATTTTGCAGCTCACCTTCGGATAGGGGGAAGAAGCAATCAGGGAGCAGAAGGAAGCAAAGACATCTGGGGGACATAGTCAGTGTATCTATACAGACACATATGTGCACTTATAGTTAGACTCAAGAAGTGGACTGAGGTGGGAGGCTGAGAAAGATGATTATTGCTGATTAAAAATAAATTATGAAACATTTTATGAATACTTGTGTATTTACATATCTAGATGTATGTGTATGCACACATGTAAATCCACTCAAAAGTAAAATTAAAATCCTAAAGAAAGGCTCCCCATTCCCATATTTGTAATGTCACAAAGTGATGTAGGCGGTGTCCTGATGACCTAATTTGGAACTAAGAAATATGAGAACTCAACAGATTTCGAGATATGATGGGGAGATGCAATTTTATATTTTATAGATTGATTCACATTTAGGATAATTTTGTATGATAAAGTGGTCAGTTGTCTTTCTAAGCAAGGCTTCAGTTTCCTCCTCTGTCAAACATGTATTAGAATAAATACAATCTGAGATCTTTTCCTCTTTTAAATCTATGGTTCTATGAGCCTGTAGCTTTATACAATGAAATAATATAAAGAAGGAATGACAGTGCTACATAACAGTATGGTCTGGCTAAAGAGGAGAAGGGGAAGAGAGAGAGAACATCAGAGGGCTCTGGGCAGAAAGAGAAGGAAGAGCCCTAACATGAATTCAGAGGAAAGAAAGGAAATGCCACATTTTTTCTATATGGTGGGGTAAAATCCTATGGGTTGTTCCAAAATCTTCCACATTCCTGTCTCATCCTGTTCTCTCCCTTTCATCTCCTAGAACAGTGTTGGCAAAGACATGGCATGCCTGCAGAGCCAGCACTTGGGGTGGGGGTGGGGGGGTAGAGGGGGGGGTGCTCCATTCCCCACTTCCCAGCACCTCAGGACATTTTTTTGCATGCCCCACCCTTCTGTCCAGCTGCCCAAAGCAAGCACTTTCTCCCTCAGCTGTCTCCTGAAATCTGGGGGCTCAAAGACAGCCTGGATTTGCCCTCTGGGCACTCAGACTCAGAAGAGGTTCCCCATTAAGGTGAGAATATTCTCTCCCTCCTGATAGATAATTCTTGTGCCTGAGGTTGAGACATAAAACAAAACTCACCTGCTTGGTCTCAGCAGCTAGAATGTCAGGGTTGGCTGTGGCCATCAGTGTGGGGTGGCTAGGGATGTGTAAAGTCAGGGCCCTAGTTATAGGGTCTTGATTTCCTGGGGGATCTGTCCCCCCATCCTTCAGGGAGCCGTTTATCATGTCACTTGCAGAAAATGCGACATTGTCAGTGTCAGCAGAGGGAGCCACGGATGTCCCACAAGGAGAGAACTCCTGCCCCAAATACAATTTAGCATCAGCAATTATCATTGATTAATAAGAACTCTACAATGGAAACATCTTATGGGTAATGAGAAATGCCAACCAAGCCATCAGGAGCAGCTGAACAAGAAAGTTTTTTGCCCCCTTGGGGAGAGAGATGAGAATGTCAGACTGGGACATGCCCAGAAGGGGAGAGAGAGCCATGAATCAGCCTCACAAAGGAACGCCCCTGATGCCCCATCCTGGCCAAGGCATTGGAAACTGGTTCCATAGTGTCTGGAATGCTGTACTTAGAGAAAGGAAAATCTGAGTCCAGATTCTGTCTCAGACACTAACTGCTTGTGTAACCCTGGACAAGCACTTAACCTCTGCCAGCCTCAGTTTCCTCATTTGCCAAATGAGGACAGAAGAGCACCTTCTTCACCATATAGTTGTGAAGATCAAATGATGTGTTCCTCTGATTCAAAGCCCCTTTGAATAAGAATCTCCTCCATTGTGGAAATTCATTACTCAGGCTACTCAAGGAAATGTTAGTCTTGGCAGATAAAAAGTCGGAGGCCTCTTCTTCCCATTCTTGTCCTTACCCAAGGAGATTTAAAAGTTAACATTTTAAAAGCACATATTGAACATGTTGAGAACTTTGAGACCTGAACCAAAAGCTCAGAGGGATCATCATATGCCATACCTAATACATGCATACTATTCTAATAGGAATGATGGGACAGGCTTTACACCAGACTCCAGCAAGATAGTGAAGTAGAAAAAGCCTTGGATACAAATGAATTCTACCAAACACAGAAAGAGTAATTATTCTAAAAGTAAATAAAGTATTTGAAAAAATAGCCAAAGGAGTCTTGCCCAATTCTTTTTATAAAACAAATATGATATTGATACCTATACTGTGATAATGAAATTAAATATGTCCTGCCCTTCCTTAATCTAATAACCAAAGGTGAGAACATCCCCACTTAATTCACACGTTGGGAGGTCTGTGACCCACGTGTGCTAGAGTGAGTGATGAATCAAAATTTACTAACTGCCTCATGGGCAGTCCTAAGAAAAGCATCTGTTGTGATTGGACATGTAAACTAAGAGGAAGGCACAGGAAGTGATGCAAAAGAATTCCTTATAAAAGAGAGTGACAACTTCCAGTTAGTACAGTTCAGTGAGTTCAGCTCTCTTTGACCTGGAACTGAATCTGTAGGAGCACTGGTTGGGACCTTGGACTGGCTCTTTGACCTGGAACTGGACCTGGAGAAGCTCTACCTAGGACCTTGGACTTGGTGAGACTGTTCTTAAATCTTTTCCTTAGAACTACATGTGGCAAGTGAAGAAAGCTGACTACCTTAGTCTCCCTGGAGGTATTAGCCTTCCAGAGGTTCCCTTGATTGGGAGGAGCCCTCGTGGCTAAACCCCTTGTTAATTGACTTTAGGTTCTCTGGCTGGGACCTCTGGAGCCCTGCCAGAGTAAAGCCAGGGATTGAGTACAAAGTCTAGTTCTCTAAGCTAGATCACTTACTCTGCCCTCTTCTCATCTCTCTACTTCCACTCACTTATATTTTATAAATAAATTACTAAAATCATTTTAGAATTGATATTTATTAAATTCCTTGGTGACCACTTATTTAAATACTAATATATCCAACCCCAGACCCCTTTTTCCCTTTTACAATACCAAGAAGAGCAAAAACAGAGAAACACAATTATAGACCAGTTTCCTTAATGGACATGGATGTAAAAATCCTAAGTAAAATACTAGCTATGAATTTATAACACAAGATCACAAAGATTATACATTGGGACCAAAAAGGATTTACACCAGGATTGCAGGGATGGCTTAATATAAGGAAAACTATCAACAGAATTGATCATATCAAAACAAAAGTAACAAAAATCATGATTATATCTACAGGTATAGAAAAGGCCTTTGACAAAATACAACACTCCTTCCAGAACGCATAAGTATAAATGGATTTTTTTCTTAAAATGATAAAAAGCATCTACCTACAACCATCAACAAATATTCCTTGTAATGGAGATAAACTAGAGGCCTTTCCAATATGATTAGGAATAAAACAAGGATGCCCATTATCACCAATGTGAATTAATATAATATTAGAAATGCTAGCAATAGCAACAAGAGAAGAAAAAAATTGAAGGAACCAGAATAGGTAAAGAGGTAATAAAACAATCTCTTTTTTCAGACAATATGATGGCATATATGAAAAATCTTAGAGATTCAGCTAAGAAGTTAGTTGAAACTATCAATAATTTTAGCAAAGTAGCAGAATATAAAATAAACCCACATAAACCATCAATATATACCACTAAAAAAATCCTGCAAGAAGAGAGAGAAAGAGATGCCTCATTTAAAATAACCACAGATGGAATAAAATGCTCAGGAGTATACCTGCCAAAACAAACTGTGAAAGGAAATTCTTGGTTCTCTTTATCTATTCTGAGTTTACACTTGTAAAAAGGGATCCTTAATTCTCTTTATCTAGTTGGAGTTAACATTTTGGTTATTGTGAAGACAGAATTAATTCTCCTTTGTCTACCTTTTGATTGAATCAACAAAAGCTTGAACTAGGTGGAGGAGCTCAAAAATCACTTAGAGAATTCACACCCTTAGAAATTCAATCAGCCAAGAATCTGTGAACCCTTTTGATGAGAATTTACCCCTCCAGAAGGTTTGCTCAACTGTAAAATGGGGATTCCTACCTGCTTTCAATGTCAAAGCATAGCAATTGTCTTGTAATTGAATGAATGTAAGATATGAAGTGAAACACAAAATGCAGAAGGCAAAAGAGTGTATTAACCAGGGTAAGGACTTTATAAAAGACATACTTGTTGGCAAGATGTCATTGAACTGAGTAAAAGTTAATGTGTTCAAGCAGTTGTTTTTTTTTTCCTGTATTTCCACTCCTGTAGTTCTTCCTCTGAATGTGGGTAGCATCTTTTTCATAAATCTCTCAGAATTGTCCTAGGTCATTGCATTGCTGCTAGTAGAGAAGTTCATTACATTCGATTTTACCACAGTGTATCAGTCTCTGTGTACAATGTTCTCCTGGTTCTGCTCCTTTCACTCTGCATCACTTCCTGGAGGTCATTCCAGTTCACATGGAATTCCTCCAGTTCATTATTCCTTTTAGCACAATAGTATTCCATCACCAACAGATACCACGATTTGTTCAGCCATTCCCCAATTGAAGGGCACTCCCTCGTTTTCCAGTTTTTTGCCACCACAAAAAGCGCAGCTATAAATATTTTTGTATAAGTCTTTTTATCTATGATCTCAGTCTTTTAGAGCTCTTTGGGCATAGTTCCAAATTGCCATCCAGAATGGCTGGATCAGTTCACAGCTCCACCAGCAATGCATTAATGTCCCAATTTTGCCACATCCCCTCCAACATTCATTACTCTCCCCTGCTATCATTTTAGCCAAGCTGCTAGGTATGAAGTGGTACCTCAGAGTTGTTTTGATTTGCATTTCTCTAATTATTAGATTTAGAACACTTTTTCATGTGCTTATTGATAGTTTTGATTTCCTTATCTGAAAATTGCCTATTCATGTCCCTTGCCCATTTATCAATTGGTGAATGGCTTGATTTTTTTATGCAATTGATTTAGCTCCTTGTATATTTGAGTAATTAGACCTCTGTAAGAGGTTTTTGTTATAATTTTTTTTCCCAGTTTGTTGTTTCCCTTCTGATTTTGGTTGCATTGTTTTGCCATCATAATTTAAAAGTCCATCTTAAAAGATTATTCATCTTTCTTTTAGTTAGCAACTCATAAATTCTTACAGATGGAGGAAAAGGAGTTATTTCACATATAAACACCAATATATTCTGGAAAGGGTACAATTGTTTAAATACAGGGTTTTTTAAAATTTAATTTAATTTAATTTAATTCCTATTTAATTATGGGAATTAAGAAAACTTTATTGCCTTGTCTAAACCAGCTTTACATGTTTGGGAAACTGGACCACCTTTACCCATTGCTTAGATACCCTTAGCTAAGAATCTAGGTCAGTGGTGGTGAACCTTTTAAAGACAGAGTGACAGGCCCTGCTCCCACCCCCAGACTGAGTGCCACGTCACCTCCCCCCCAGTAGCTCCCCAGGTCCCCCCATTACCCCAGACAGGGGAAGGAGGAAGCACTCCCATTCGGCTTCTGGGAAGGGGGTGGGGCAGGTGATGAGAGGCTCATGTAAAGAGGTGGAGGACAGTGTCCCAAGAGCTCCGCTCCCTTCCAGCTCTGTTCCCTACAAACTATGTGCCATGCTGTAAGCCATACTCCCCCCAAACCTAGCTCCTCTCCAACTCTACCTCCTGAATCAGCTTCACCACTGACTCAACAGGCTACTATCTGTGCTGCACCCTCACACAGCATGTGATTCCCCTCGCCCCCAACAACATCTTACCCCAGACAGGGAGGAAGTATTCCCATTGGGCTGCTGGGCAAAAAGTGAGGAATGTCCCCAAGTGCTTGGAGAGGGGGAAGGGAACAGCACTGTCCAGAGTCCCTAGGAGAGTAAAAAATGTAAGGGGGAATTAGAACAATATTCCTAATGAGGGTCAACATCAAGATTCCAAAAAATATATATCAGCAAAGATGTTAGAGCAACATGCAAAAAAGATTATTAATTATAAATATTTATGCTTTATAATAAGATGTCAAGGTTGATCCAGTATTAGAAGAAAAATATTAAACTAGAATAATAAGAATAATAATTAACAGATGAGGCTTTTTGATATCAAATCCAACAGCTTCTTTTTTGGGAAAATGCTGGAAAATGTGCAAAAATTAATCCTTTCTTTTTTTATGGTAAATAGTATCAATATAAAACCAAGAGCCAAGATTATGTGTAATAAGGATAAACTAAAATCCTTTCCAATGTGTAAAGGGAACCCGTTCCTCCCAGGGTGGTGAATTTTCTTCTTGTCTGATCCATCCCATTAGCGTGGCTGGAATGCTCCAAATAGAAGTCACAGATTAATGACCACTCAGTCTTCTCCAAAACAAGAATTATGCACAACAGTTGAACCAGTGTCCACAAGCAATGGTACTCATTCAGAGAACTAAAACAAAGAGAGTCAGGAAGAGAGTGCTAATGTGTGAGAGTGTTCTGCCAGGCCTAAAGAAAAGGGGATTACTACCCAGAGAAGGCCAGTTTTGTCCCCCAATAGATCAATTGGGGCATATACTAAAGCCAGGGAAGTGTTTATTCCCAAGAATGGGAGCAGTTTGAAATAGCTGTGAAGCTTTGCCCTTAGAGATATGCCATCAAAGCAGGAAGGAGTAAAAAAGTGAGCAAAAGGAAGATATAAAGAAAAAAATACTGAAATTGCTAAAGATCTTGGGAAGAAGAAAACTTAGTTAAAAACCTTGAGTACAATAGATAAACTAACAGTTTATTATTTAATATTGATAAGCCTCCTTAATCCAGACCATCTGATTAAGTACAAACATTTCTGAATAAATATCATGAGATAAATAAAATTAATAGTAACATCTAAATAGTGCTTACTACGTCCCAGCTACTGTGCTAAGGACTTACAATTTTTGTCTCATTTGGTCCTCATAATAATGAACCTGGGAGTTGGTGCTATTATCATTCCTATTTTATAGATGAAAAAACTGAAGCAAGCAGGAGTGAATTGATTTGCTCAGAACCACACAGCTAGTAAGTTTCCGAGGCAGGATTTGAACTCAGTTCTTCCTGACTCTAGGTCTGTGCACTATTCACTATGCCATGTAGGGTCAACACCTGATGAAGCAGAGTCCTCTATGAACTTAATAAGAATCAATGACAAGTCAAAAATTTAACTGTGCTATACCTATCCAAGAGAACTGGGAATTTGAGGGGAAGGGGAGAATCATTTACCTTCTTCACATTTTTTCTTTTAAAATTCTTGTTTTAGGGGGCAGCTTGATGGCTCAGTGGATTGAGAATCAGGCCCAGAGATGGGAAGTCCTGGGTTCAAATATGACCTCAAACACTTCCTAGCTGTGTGACCCTGGGCAAGTCATTTGACTCCCATTGCCCAGCCTTTACCACTCTTCTGTCTTTAAACCAATACACAGTATTCTAAGATGGAAGGTAAGGGTTTAAAAAAAATAATAATAAAATTCTTGTTTTAGGGGGCAGCTGGGTGGCTCAGTGGATTGAGAGCGAGGCCTACAGATGGGAGGTCCTCAGTTTAAATCTGGCCTCAGATACTTCCTAGCTGTGTGACCCTGGGCAAGTCACTTAACCCCCATTGCCTAGCCCTTACCACCCTTCTGCCTTGGAGCCAATGTACAGTATTGACTCCAAGATGGAAGTTAGGGTTTAAAAAATTATTGTTTTATTTTATTTTAATTTTCATTTTAATCACTGGTGATGTCATTTGATTCCTGAATACATTGTATTTAAGTGAGGCAGAGTTGCATAAAGTCGTTAGCCTCACTTTCTCTTTCAAGGTCATCGAAGTCCCATGGCAAGAAAAAAGTCAAGACCACTGGTGTTGGCCCTGGATACAGTTGATGACCTTGGCCTTTTTAATGTCTAACCAAGCTCTAATTGCTCCACAATACTCACTTTATATGTCTTCACGGTGTGATAATGAGATTAAATCTACCTTGCCCATTCTTAAATCTAATCACCAAAAGTGTAAACAACTCCTCTTAACTTTCTAGTGGGGAGGTCAAGAATGGGTGATGAATCAGAATTGACTGACTGCCCCCAGGTAGTCCTAAGAAAAGCATCTGTTGTGATTGGACACGTAAACTAAGAGGAAGGCACAGGAAGTGACGAAAGGAATGGCCTGGATAAATGGAAAGAACTTGTGGGGCTCATTCTCTTTGCTGCTCGCTTCTTCCTGTGGTGGGTGACTAGGACCTGGAGGAGCTCCAACCACTGGCTGAGACCTTGGACTAAGTGGGACTGCTGTTCATTTCTCCCTTGGAATTACATGTGGTGAGTGTAAAGACTAAATCTTCCTGGACTTCTCTAAAGAAACTGCTCTTTCAAAAGAGACTCTGTGACTGAAGCTTCTGCTTCATTCATCTCCAGCCCTCTGGCCTTGGGCTCAAGGGTGAGCCTCTTCTGACTGAGGACTAATTAGATCTGCCTGGGTTGAACAAGGAGGCCAGAGCAAATTACTTAGTATATTAGATGACTTATCCTATCCTATCCTCTCTCTGAATTTCTTATTTTATCTTCCTCTTCTCATTTGTAAATAAACTTCCATAAAAGTCATTTTGTCTTGAGATTATTCTTTAATTGGAGATTGACAATTATTCAATCCCCTGGCAACCAAACCTTTTAATATTCACCCAAACATTAATGCATTGCTGGTGGAGTTGTGAACTGATCCAACCATTCTGGATGGCAATTTGGAACAATGCCCAAAGAGTGATAAAAGAATGCCTGCCCTTTGATCCAACCATACCATTGCTGGGATTGTACCCCAAAGAGATCATAGATAAACAGACTTGAACAAAAATATTTATAGCTGCGCTTTTTGTGGTGGCAAAAAACTGGAAGGCGAGGGTATGCCCTTCAAGTGGGGAATGGCTGAGCAAATTGTGGTATATGTTGGTGATGGAATACTATTGTGCTAAAAGGAATAAAGAGCTGGAGGAACCATCCCAGCCCTCTGGAAGCTTCCCTTCTAAAGGGGAGCCAACAGACAAAAGGATGCAGGAAGATGGAGCACCACCAGGGTCCCTGGTACGAGAGCATCTTGTTCTGTGGAATTGAAACAAGTCCAGGCAGCAGATGCTTTGGGAGTGCTCAGAGTCGTGTCTGCCCTCTTCAAAGGCAGACATTGGGCAGAATTGGGGAGGAGGAGGGGAGGCCATCCCAGGCTTGGGTCAGCGTGTGTTGATGAGATGAGAGGATGACCTTCTCCCCTCCGGAATCAGAGGGGTTCCCTGGGCAAGTGGGATGCGATGGAGCCTCTGAGGGAGGAAAGGCAGGAGAAACCCTGAAGTCTGGGCAGGGCACGCTGCAGGGTTCCATCCAGGATAAAGAGGAACCTGGTTCTTCTGGGTGAGGGAGATGCAACCAAGCATCAGGACAGGAGCTGTAGGGGAAGCTGACAGAGCCAACGAGTGTCGAGCAAAGGATTGCCTGAGCTGGGGAGAGCCCAGGACAGACAGGATCGGCAGTGAGAAGTGATTGGTGTGGTATGGATGTGCTAGCGAAGGCCTCCTGGAAGGGGCAGGTGGGTGATCTCAGCTTTTTTCTGCTGGTCCCGTCTGGTGTCCTCCAGCTCCAGCTCTTCCCCCAGACAGACCTATGGCAGAGGAGGAGGAAAGAACTTGTGGGCTCCCAACAGCCAGGGGCCAGGCGAGCTCTGCTTAGATTCCCTGGCCTGTGGCGGATGCCTTTCTTTCCTCTTTCTTGGGTGGTGTGAGATCCTCCGTGTCTCCTCAAGGTCTTCAGCCCCGAGAGGAGCCAGCCCTTGGCTCTGCGTGCAGAGCTTTGGTGCTGGGATGTTCCTGTGATACAAGCAAGCCCATCATGCGCAGCCGGGCTGGGAGACGTCACGGGCCCTACCAGCTCTGGAGAGCTTTCAGACGAACATTGCCGTTCATCCTCGGTTTTCAGAGGACTCGTGACAACGCCCACGATGCGTGTGTCCACTGGCTCTTGCATTGGATTTAAGCCAGGCCACGTTGCACCAAGGCCGTCAGCCTCAGTCTCTCTTCCAGAGTCATCGAGTCCAACGGCAGGACAAAAATCAGGATGACTGGTGAGGGTTGGGGATGCCGAGGATGATGTTGGCATCTTTAGTGTGTGACCAAGCGCCGAGTGCTCCGCAGTGCCCGCTCAGCCGCCTTCATGGCCCTCAGAACAAATTGTTCTTATCCACCCAGAGAAGCCTTCCTGTGCTGGGGTAGCACCCCACCCCAGCTCCTAAGAGGTTTCTGGCCTTTTGGTCCACTCCAGCTGGTTTAGCCCATCTGCCGAGACAGTTTTGTGAGGCTGTGGCCACTGGACACTCCACAGCTTCATGGGGCCTCAGGTGAGAGTTGGGTGAAAAGTGGACACCACAAGCGGACAAAGAGCCCCCAAAAGGGCTCAGGAAGCCTCATACCAGACGTGCTGGTCCTGCCTGCACACCCCACATACCACAGAGGACCCCCACTGACCCGAGGTGCGGCCTTTAAACCTAGAGCTCTCTCTAGGGATGAAGTACTTCAAAGACAAAGATATTCAAGGAAATTATATTTAAGATGAGAAATGTAAGGGTGCCGCTTCCAGGGAACTTATATTCTGTTAGAGGATGCACAGGTACACAGATGAGTGAGTCAGGGAAGAGCTTGATCAGGGGAGGCCGTATAAGAGCTTGAGAAAGCGAGGGAAGACAGACAGACGGGGCTCTGTCCTCAGAGCATCTACAGTGTTGGGTTCTGTTAGGGTCCTTATTCTAGGGAGGCCATGGATCAGCAAAAGTGTGGAGAGGCGAGGCCATCTAGGGAGGGGGGTGGTGGGCCTCAGCTTTGGGTCATACAAGGCTCCATTGAGGGAACTGGGGATTTGTTTCTGTGGGAGAAGAGAATGCTGAGCCCACCTCATCAGAGAGTTCTCAGAAAGAAATCAAGCAGCTCTTGGGGGAGTTTGACTCCCATCATCCCGAATGGAAAAGCCAAGATGTGAAGAAACATTCGAATATGCCATTTTCTGCCCTCACCACAGGATTGGCCCCAGTACAAGTATAGTTGGGACAGATGATGTAGGTGGGGCACTGGCAAATTTGATTAGGTTGTCATATATGTCCTACTTAGATCTGATCCAAAATAGGGCTTAAAAATGTAGATTACCTATTTCATTTAATTATGATATATAATGGTTTTCATTTCTTGTTAGAAAATCTTGTACAAATCAAATTAATCTTTGAAATTCTTTGTCTTCTTGGTGGCTTTAACATTTAATGCCATTAGGGGGCAGCTGGGTAGCTCAGTGGATTGAGAACCAGGCCTAGAGATGGGAGGTCCTGGATTCAAATTTGTCCTCAGACACTTTCTAGCGGTGTGACCCTGGGCAAGTCACTTAACCCCCATTGCCTAGCCCTTACCACTCTTCTGCCTTAGAACAGAACCAATATAGAGTATTGATTCTAATATGGAAGGTAAAGGTTTAATTCAAAAAAACATTTTAAAAAAAGATTTAATGCCATTATTATGACTAAAGTTTGCAAATTATGCATCTGAAAATTTCCTGGAAAATATGAGATTGTTTGATCTTCCCAGATTTGTCACTTTTATCCATGGAGATGTCAAATTATTTTCTATTTGAGTAATGTTTTGAGCTCTGTTTCCTCTTTCTTTGTAATCTTGAACTATTCTCCTCTTTAGAAGACAAAACACTCAATTAATGACAGTTGTTTAAAGTGATCTCTCTACGGTCTTTTGGTACCCTGGAATGTAAGTCATTTACTGCTTGGCAGCCAGGTATTCTACTACTATGTCCTCAACTCTCTTTGGTTTCAATTCTTCCTAAAATTGTCTTTGTTCTACCTGGTCTAGATGGAGCTTCTTTTTCCTTAATGCTTCCATCTTCCAAGCTGGAAATTAGAATTTAATGTAAATCAGCTTCTTTTTTTTCCCCTAGCACAGAGAGCGGTGACCAGTGACATTTCTTAAAACAATTTCTTTCAGATTGCCTCAGTCAGGAAATCCAATGTGGAACCAGGTACTCAAGTCTGATGTCAGACATTTGGTTGGGAACCTCATCCAACAAAATTCTGCCAAAGGAAAGTTCCTGGTATTCTATAATAAGAGAAGCTCATTTCAACTTAGAAAGACGCATGGACAACCAAGGGAGGTGGTCCAGACAAGTAACAGACATTTATAAAACAACTTTTAATAAAGAGAGTGTACCTCCCTATGATACATTTGGGAGTAGTTTGAGTCTGGGCTCAGTCTTTGTTCCACTCTGCAGAAGTGCTTCAGGCAAGAATAATCATAAATCTTTAACACTTGGAAAGAGCCTCTGGGATTTTTAAAACCTAATTGCAACTAATGCATTATCCTTAGAAAAGAACCTTTCTAAGTATGACAAATACAAGAAGCCTTTCAGTTTGTACTCAGACCTAACCAAATTTCATCAAATACTTGTGGGAGAAAAGCTCCTATCAAAGGTTTTTTCACAGTACTTGTGAAAAATATTTTTAAAAAAGATTTAATGCCATTCTATCAAAACCTTTGATAGAAGATCAGATCTTAGTGGACATCAGAAGCAGAATTGGAGAGAAACGTTATAAATGTGATGAATGTGGAAAAGCCTTTAGCCACAGGGGAAGCTTGACCAAACATACTAGAATTCATACTGGAGAGAAACCCTTTGAATGTACTGATTGTGGGAAAGCTTTCAGTGAGAGGAAAACTCAAAAGCCATCAGAGAACTCATACTGGAGTGAAGCCCTTTGAATGCAATGAATGTGGGAAAGGCTTCAATTAAAGTATATTACTCAAAAGTCATCAGATAACTCATACTAGAATAAAGCCATTTGAGTGTAATGAATGTGGAAAAGTCTTCAATCAGAAAGGTAACCTTATGAGCCACCAGAGAACTCATGCTGGAATGAAACCCTTTCAATGTAATAAATGAGGGAAAACCTTTAATCGGAAGTGTTTCCTTAAAAGTCATCAGAAAATTCCTACCAATGAGAAGCCTTTTGAATGTAACAAATGTGGGAAAGCCTTTAGTCAAAAAGGTTACCTTAAAATCATAAAAAAAATTCATAGTGGAGAAAAGCCTTCTGAATATAATGAATGTGAGAAAGCCTTCTGTCGGAAAGGATATCTCATTACTCATCATAGAACTCATACTGGAGTGGAAACTGTTGAGTGTAATGAATGTGGCCTTTAGCCAGAAGGGCTATCTTAAAAGTTATCAGAGAATCCATGCTGGATTTTTTTTTAACATTTATTAATATTCATTTTTAACATGGTTACATGATTCATGCTCCACCTTTCCCCTTCAACACCCCCCCC
>NC_058132.1:5506887-5528674 GCF_016433145.1 Gracilinanus agilis
ATTTTCGGCTATAATCTTTTGGTTTTCGGCCATAATCTTCTGGTAATCGGCCATAATCTTTTGGTTTTCGGCCATAATCTTCTTGTTTTCGGCCATAATCTTCTGGTATTCCTTTTCAATCTGGTCATTTCTTGTGTTCAATTTGCTTATCAGTTCATTTGGTTTCTGAGCCTCGCTTTCCAGTTGCAAGATTCTACCTTTTAAGCTGTTATTTTCTTGCCAGATCTCTTCCATTTTCTTCAGAATCTCAGATTTGAACTCTTCCATAGCTTGTGAGGAGTTTTCCTTATTTGGGGAGGGTCTGGATGGTTGTTTGTTCTCCTCCTCTGTTTGCTCGGTTGTCTGGATTTTCTCTGTGTAGAAGCTGTCGAGTGTTAAAGACTTCTTTTTTTTGTTATTATTCTTTCTCTTCTGAATTTCCTGTAACTGATTAGCCATCATTAGCCCAGCAGCTTCTCAGGTTTATCCTCGCTCTCTGTGTCTGTCTGAGATGTATTGGCTCCTGAGGTCTGAGTTCTAGTTTTTTCCAAAGTCAAGCCCCCTGGTGGGCCCTCTTGCTTGATCCTCTGCTGGAGGTTTCTTTACAAGTCTCAGGGCGCTGCTTCCACAGTCGTATACCCGTCTGCACTGGTTCCCCACTTAGGCTTTAGTTCCTGCCTGTGTTTGCCTCCACCCACGTCTCTGCTCAGCGGGCGCGCGCCCAGCGTCCACTCTCTGCTCCCGCGCGCTCAGATTTCGCGTGCGTTCTTGACTTAATGGGGTCCTAAGTCTTGCTGCTCTCAGGAACAGGTCCTGGAGCTGCCGATGACTCGATGGGTGCCCCAAACTTGCTCTATTTCTTTTTAGCTGGGTTCGGAGCTGTAGGTGAGTGTGGAGGGGGTGGGGGTGGGGCGGTTGCTCAGCTCGCGATTGAGCGAGAGCCCTTTTTAGCCTGGAAATGTCTCGATTCCACGTACCTTCCACGCTGTGCCCTGTTGTGGGGTTCCTCCGTTCGTCTGGACTTGTTTTTATGTCCCCTTGAGGAGTTTTGTGTGTTTCGGTCAGGAGAGGTTAAGAGCTGCTTCTTACTCTGCCGCCATCTTAACCCGGAAGTCCCCCATGCTGGATTTTTGAATGTAAAGAATGTGGAAAAGCTTTCAACCAGAATAGTTACCTTAAAAGTCATCATAGAATTCATACTGGAGAAAAACCATTTGAATGTGATGAATGTGGGAAAACCTTCAGTCATAAGGGTTATGTCAAAATCCATCAGAAAATACATTTTGGAAAGAAATGAATTGAACAAAATCAGTGTGAGAAAGTCTTCAATCAGAATTGTCTTGATGACCTTCAGAGGATTAATATTGAAATAGAATCCTTTGAATATAATGAATGTGGCAAAGACTTTGGTGAGAAGGAAGCAGTTATCAGGCATCAAAGAACCCACACTTATGTGAAACATTTTGAATGTAGTTAATGTGGGGAAGCCTTTCAAGAGAAAGGAAACCTTATTAGACATCAGAGAACTCATCCGAGAAAACCTTTTGAATATAATGAATTTGGAAAAGGTTTCTGCAGGAAAGTACATCTTATTACCCACAACAGGACTCAGACTGGATTAATACCTTTTGAATGTGAGTGAATGGGAGAAAGCCTTCAGCCATAGCATATACTTTAATACCTATAAGAAACTTTATATTGTAGAGAAACACTTAATATAATGAATGGGAAAAGGGCTTCAGAGAGATCAAGAGCCTTATTGCATAAGGAAAATCATACTGAAATGTAACATTTTGAGTGTAATAAAGAGCTTCATCAAGGCCAGGTTATGCCAAATTAGATGGCCAGTGGTTGGGAAATGAATAAACAAATTATTATATATGAATAAAATGGGATGTTGCTATGTCACAAGAAATAATAGATATGAAAAAATTAGAAAAGTATGGGAAGACATGGATTCAGGAGAAAGTAAACAACTAGGAAAAGAATATATATGATGGCTACAACAATGTAATTAGAGAAAAAATAACAAAAGAAACTGAACACTATGTAATTTATAATATTCAGATATTGTCCCAGAAAATGAGGAAAATGAAACTCCTTCAATTCTTTGTGGAAGTTGGAGGCTGTGTATAATACTGCTTATTCTTTCAGTCTTTCTTGGTATTTACTTTTGTTGATAATTTTTATTCCTTTTTCTCTTCTTCACCTGCACCCCTCCAGTATGGCTCACTTGGAAAGAAAGTTGGGGAAAGATATATTTGGAAAGAAAGATGATGTAAAAAGAAAGCAGACCAATAACTATCTTTTAAAAATTATTAAAGAACAGATGATGCAATTTTGACACTGGGACCTTTCCTTGACAGTTATACTAAAAGTGAAGTTTGGGAAATATTGTCAACCTGGATGTCCTAAGTTTCATCAAAATGTTTCATGAATCTTCATGATATTCTCATGAAAAAGATAAAGAAATCTGAGGTACACAACAGAATAATCTAATGGACTTAGAATGATTGGAATGACCTGCCCCAGAGAATAATTATTAATGGGCTTATGTCAGACTGCAAAGCTTAGAATAGATTGCCTCAGGGGTATATGCTTGGACTATTTTAACATTTTTATAACCACTAAAGTCATAGATGCTATGTTTATAAAACCTTTAAACCCAGGAAGGATAGCTGACATTGGATATTGGAGTCTGGATCTGGTAAGATCTTGACAGTCTAAAATAATATCTAGTTTGGTTTTTATTGTTTTATAAAAAAATTTTTGAACATGCTCCTCACATATATATGTATATATATATATATATATATATATATAATTTACTTATTTAGCAATAAGTAATTGACTTATTTAGAATTCACTTACATTTATTTTGTAAATGATATAAAGCAAAAATAGAAATTAAAAGAAGATAAATAGGAAACATTTTATTCTAAAGTTAATGGGGAGCCACTGAAGTTTACTGACTAGAGCTTGGTCAGAACTTTGCATTGGAAAAGTGACTTTGGAAGCTCTTTGTGGAATTTCAAGAAGGAGATGGGAGATGAAGAGGCGCTGAACTAGAGAGGTGGCTATAGGATAAAAAGGAGACAGATGCAGAAATGTTGTGGAGGCAGAAGTGACAGGATATGGGAAGTATGGTTATGTGGAATGAAAGAGATCGAAGGGTAAATGTGACTGAAATTGTGAAACCAGGTGACTATCTCAACATAATTAGGGAAGTATGGAAGAGCAATAGTATTGCAGGGGAAAGTAATGAGCTGTGTTTTGGATGCAATGATGGGACACGAAGTTCAGAATGGTCAGTAGATCTTTGATGTCGTGGGATTGGAAAGCAGAAGGGAGATTATGTCTGGATAGATAATTTCACGTGTTATCTGTACAGAGAATAATTAACTATAGAACTGATCGAGTCAAGTGAGCGTACAGAGAAGAGGCAATTGTCACATTTATGGAACATGATACAGAAGATGATCTTTCTGTAGAGACTTGAGAAAAAATAATCATAGTAAAAAAAAAAAACAAGCGAGAACCCGACAGTGATAAATCATCAGAAGAGAGCAAATCTAGGAGAAGAGGGTTATTAATAATGTCAAGCTACAGAGATCAAGAAATGGAGGTTATAAAAAGCCACTTCTTTTGGCAAATAGATTATGGCTAACTTTTCTTAACCCTTACCCTCCATCTTAGAATCAATACTGTGTATTGGTTCCAAGGCAGAAGAGTGGTAAGGGTAGGCAATGGGGGTCAAGTAACTTGCCCAGGGTCACACAGCTGGGAAGTGTCTGAGGTCAGATTTGAACCCAGGATCTTCCATCTCTGGGCTTTGCTCTCAATCCACTGAACCACCCAACTGCCCCTATTGGTAACATTCAAGAGAGCAATTTCATTTAAGTGAGGAATCACAGATAAGGGAGTTATCTGACAGACTCCAAGAATGGGGATGTCCTTATGGAAAGAAGCATGAGTTTTTGGGAAAAAAACCCATTCCTTTTCACTCTGGGTTACTTTCTCTTTTGCAGGGGAAAATGATGTGGGGTAGGACTTCCCTTCTCTTGCCTCTGAACTCAGACCCCACACACTAAAGGAAACCCCTAGTCAACAATCAGAAGAGGGTTTAAGTTTTGCAGGGCGAGTGTGGTTTTAAGGGGCAGAATTTGACCCATGCTTCTGCTGTCATCGCCTGTGCTGGTTCAGGTGATAATGGCCCTAGGCAGCCATAGCAGGTAGGCCAGCAGCAAGAGGAGTCAAAATAGGGAAATATTGAAGGGAATATGCATTTGTTGGAGACAAACCAAGGACTGACTCGGGATAAGAATGGAAGCAATTTTTTTATTGATGAAACACTGGCATCAAGCTATGGTCCCCATTGCCACTACGGATAGAGATTATGCTGAAATGTTTTAGCTTAAACTTGAACTTGTGGAGATCCTATCATGGGTCCAGGAAGGTTATGCTTTGAGTAAAGAAGACTTCTGAAGGATGTGAAAGCTGTCCTCAAGAACCTGAAGCACTTTCAGATACTTATTCTAGGAGCAATGAGTGGAAATTTCAAAGGGTCAATGTTAGCTATAAGAAAATACTCCCTACCCAACATGGAATAAAATTCCTCAGCAAACAGCAGATTTAATTAGAGGTCTTCAGGTCAAAGTTAAATGACTTCTTGGTAGGTAGATGGTAGGTCCCTCTGGAATAGATGGTCTCAGGAAGGTCCCTTCTAAATCTGACACTCATTCGGCCTCATTCAATGATTTAGTGAATATTGGAAAATCTTCACTCAAAATACGACATCACTTATCGGAGATCTCATTGGAGAGAAGCCTGTGTCTAAGGAAAATGGAAAAGACTCAAGGAAATTTTAGAAAAATAATAATTATTAGAGGCCACCTCGCATCTTATCCTACTATCTCTTTTGCTTCTAGCTTTGATGAAGAAATGGCCATTCTTTCCAAGGAAACTTCTGTACATGCATAAATCTGATCCTGGTCTTCTCCAGAACGTTACCCCACTATCATCCATTCCCTAATCTTCAGTCTCTCCCTGTGTTCTGAGGACTTTCCTGTTATTTACAAACATTCCCAATCTCTTCCCTCACCTTTAAAAAACCTTTGATTTGATCTGACCAGCTCCAGTAGCTATTATATATCTTTTTTTAAAACCTTTACCTTCTGTCTTAGAATCAATACTGTGTATTCGTTCTAAGGCAGAAGAGTGGTAAGGGCTAGGCAGTGAGGGTTAAGTGACTCACCCAGGGCCACATGGCTAGGAAGTGTTTGAGGCAAATGAATCATGGAAACATGGAAAAATATTTTAAAATAAATTAATTTAAAAAACATTAGATGAATATTCATTCCCAACAAGGGTTTTGTGACTGTGTTTGCTTTTGATTCTGTTACACATCTCATTGTTGTTTATATCTTATTTTGCTGGATTTTTATCCATAACCAAAGGTTCCCTGTCTTTAGCTGTCTGATCAACAGGTACCAAAGGTGTTTCTATCTCAATGTCCCCTAAATCCCATTGATCTCGTTCTAGGACTTCTGTCTGTGCTGGCTCAGGATTCTGTGAGTGTAATGATGGCAAGTCTCCTTTAAAAATGGCTTGTTGGAGGGGGCAGCTGGGTAGCTCAGTGGATTGAGAGCCAGGCCTAGAGACAGGAGGTCCTAGGTTCAAACCCGGCCTCAAGACACTTCCCAGCTGTGTGACCCTGGGCAAGTCACTTGACCCCCATTGCCTACCCTTACCAATCTTCCACCTATAAAGTCAATATACAGAAGTTAAGGGTTTAAAATAAAAAAAAATGGCTTGTTGGACTGCCAATGCCTGAATTGGCATCCCTGGACTGTTCATGGGCCTATCAGTGTCAAAATGTATTTCAGTTTTTCCAGACCATGAGTAAGGTAGAGTGTCCTTCTCTTCACTGAACATGCTTTGCTGGACTTCAGCAAAGTTACATTCAGGAGAGGTATTCCTCTGCATTAAAGGAAATTCTACAGAATTGGGAATGTGTTTTTGGTTCATGACTACATCCCAATCCTGTGAGTCTATGCTTTCTTCTTGTATTTGCTCCCTAGACTCCATGTCAGTAACAGGAAACTCAACTCTAGATGTATTTTGCATAGGAAACAAAGTCAGTGTTGTAGATTCTTCCTTTGTCCCTATTGATGTCATTTTGTTCCTCTCTTGGCTACTGACATTTATGAAACTGAATTCCTTTAAATGCATTAACTCAGAATCTACTCCAAAGGCAACTCTCTTTGGAGTATCACAGGCTTGAAAGTGTGCTACATCATCCTGCACTTGACCCTGAAGTAGGCTTGGTACAAATTCTCTAGCTCTAGGATTTAGCTTTAAAATTCCTCTAGACTTGTAGCTACTAGAGTTTTCACTTTCCCTTCCAGCTTCCCTAGTTGGTGATAGAGAAGAGGTAGTGCCTGTGTCTGAGAATTCAGCACTTTCCTTCTCAATGGTCTGTAGGAGTCCATCTCCTTTATTGACACTGTCCATTTCCAAGAGATCCACATTAAACAGCTGTCTATGTTCATTGCCCTTGCTGTTTGGCTTTGCTGTACATGTAAATGATCCACAATCTTACTACAGAATGGTTCTGTCCCCCCATAGTGAGAATCAAGGAATGCTACCTTCTTCAAGCTTTTATCAAGAACTTGTGCAGATGTGCCTGGTTTTCTGTCAGTGTACCCCATATCACTGTTTCCTTTCCCATAAATTCTCTCCTTAATTTCTATTATATCTTCCTCCATTTGCAACTCCTCCTCAGTCATATCTTTGTAACTTTGTGTTACCTCCTCCAACCCATAACTCATAATATCTTCTGCACCTATTTTGTTCTTCTCACATTCCTTTGCTACATCATTATCACTGCCTTTCTTTTTTCTTGCAACAACGGCTTTCTCTAAGGCTACTTCCTCGGTTCATAATGTACGAGGTCTAGCACCTTGGGACAGGTATTCTTCCATTTTTGACAAGCTTGGGGACCTACTAAACTTGGCACAGTCATGATCAAAACATCTGGCCTTTGCCTTATCACTGCATCTACTATTGTTGTCCCTGTTGTTATTATTGTTGGTGTTATTATTGTATCTGGAATTGTAGTATGTATTCCTCCTGTTGTTATTGTTATTATTCCTGTTTCCAAAGTTAATCTGGGGCTTATATCTACAATCCCTTACCACGTGGCCAATTTTTGAACAAAGGAAACATCTCTTAATTTTGTTGTTAGCACTGACACTAGATTGTCTAGGTCTGCTTTGGCTCCTCTAATTGGTGGACATCAGAGCCATAGTTTTTATTTCTTCTACCTCTCTGGCCTTCTGAGCTTCCCTCAATTGCTTTTTAAGCTCAGCAATCTCTCGATCTTTTTCAGAGTTTCTAGATGTTTTAGAGTCACTATCCTTTGAGTCATGGACATAAGCTGCTGTCTTTCTCAATTCTTCAATGGGCATGGTCTCCCATTGTGGGCAATGCATTCTAAAATATGTTTGAATGTAATTTTGACTCCCTTTTACAAATTGCCTCCTGATATGCTGAATGTTGTCTTCAGCAGTCATGTCCCTGAACCCTAGAATAGTCTCTCCAGCTTCCAGCAGTCTGTCTAGGTATAAGCTTGGATGTTCCTCCTCCCCCTTCTTTAACTTTTCAAATGAGCCCCATGCATTTGATCATTTGGCATGGAGTCTCATCGCCTCTGCCAAGTCCTCACTGCATCTCCTAAGATACATCATGTTTGCATGAGATGACAGCTCTAGATCTTGATGTTGCTCAGGCCATGATGCTAGGTTGAGATTGTTCCTTGTTTCTGCAAGAAATTTAGCTTTTTCACTTGGGGTAAATAGCTCTGTTAATAAGAGTTCCACATCTTCAAAATTAGGATTATACAGCCCATTTGAATTCTTTTATCGCCTGATGTGGATTTACGAAGAACTGGGGGACCCTCCTTTTTAAAATCTCTAGATCCCCTCCAGTAAATGGTTTATAGCCTTTAACATGTATAATCCCAGCATCCGGTTGTACTATTGTTCTGTCTGTAATAGGAAGTATTGTTACAGGAGCTGCCTCTGCCCCTGCAACTTCTTGCTTTTCTGGGTTGTCCTTTCTAATCTCTTGTCTTTTTTCACCCCCTTTCTTAGTTGTGGCTGTGCTTTCTATGATTTCCAGCTGCATAATTGTCCTAGCATCAAGTTCTTTCCATTCCCTTATTTGTTTGTTAATTTCTATTGGTGTTTTCATATACTCTAACATCTTTTCCATAGCCAGGTCAGTAACTTTAGTGTTTCCAAAAGTAAAAGCCAGGATCTTTCTTAAAATCATTAGGGCTCCATAACAAGTGGCAGTCATGGCTATGCCTGTTGGTACATAAACCAATGCCTCTCCAACTGTAATTGTTAGCCACAGATAAGTGTCATAAAATTCTATTATTGACCTAAAAATTGGGGAACAGTGACAAACCAAAATGTAGCACAGGTTTGCCAAATCCCATAAATTAAAACAGTAGAGCATCCCAAGGTAACAATTGCTCTATTGAAGATGTTGGCCATCTTATCTCTTCTCCACTAGGTACTATAGTACAAATCCTAGGCTGGGTGGCCAAAACTGTTAAGATGATAATAACAGATAGTTTGGAGGAGCAAATAAATGTGTCAGGGCCAAATAGAGCTTTAAGTCAAGAGCCAGAGATTAACAGGCTACTGTGAGGAAAGGAGGGGGTTAAACACTCCTGGCTCTCAAACCCCTCCCCCTCTAACTGCTTCTGCTTCAGTTGGTAATGAAGACAGGAATAAGATTCTTCTGGTAAGTTTCAGTTATGGCTGAAACCCCAATTGATGTTCCTTTTCTTAAATTTATATTCCTCACAGATTAGTATGATGAGTATATAGCAGCTAACTATCTAACTGTTGAAGGACAGAGAAGATCTTCTTAAACTGGCAGCTAACAGGGTTCAAACTAGAAGTTCAGACTGAGTTGTGAGTATCTTTCCCAAATAGTTATCAGGCACAGATTTGAAGGTAAAAAGTTATATTAGGAATTAACAAGGAAAACTAGAGAAGTTAATGAAGGTATTTGAATAAAGGAAAGGTGACCCTGAACTGTTAAATTGATGCCTCCTTCCCCCCTCCTCACTGGAGGGAATGAAGCACTTAACTAAAACTGGCTCTCTTGCTATTGATAAATATCTTACTCTCTAATCACTAAGTAATTTATATAATTATATTAATGAAGAATAGTAATAACAAATAGGCTAACCCTATGAGTAGAAACCACTGGCTTAAGCTACAATGGCCACCTCAGGAGAAACCCCAAATCAGGAGAAGCAAACAGAGTGTCTGCTCACATCCACTCCCACAAATTAACTCCCTCCAACCCTTCTCAACTGCCCCTCACCCAAAGTTCTGCAGGGGGATCCCCTAGAATTCTGGGTGAGGCTATCCCTGTACCTTTGCAGGGATTCCATGCTTTGCATCTCCACACAACATGTTTATATCTTATTTTGCTGGATTTTTATCGAGGTCATATCCACTCAAGAGATGTTCCCCAAGAGTTTGTCCTTGTTGGCTAAGAAATAAAGTTGCTGTTCCTACTTTTGTACACATGGATATTTTCCAGACCTAGAAATATTATTCTGAGCCAGAGGGCATGCATAGTTTATTGACTTTGGAGACAGGAGTCCAAAATGCTTTCCAGAATAGCAAGAAAAAACATGCTACATCAGCAGTTGCTGCCATGCATCCAGTCAGGTCTTGGGCTTTGTACCGCAGTATTATGACCCAAGTAGTGCATCCCAGGGCTTTTGCCCATTTGGGAAGACCCTCAAGTACCTGGTTACCATCTTGGCACAACTGAGCATCAGTTTAACTTTGCAGAGAACCAAAAGATACCGGTTGAACAGGTGAGCTTCATGGTTGCAGCTCAAGATGTGGGGTGGCCAAACAAATACACCAACCTCCACTCTTCAGTATTAAAGGCTTGTTTTCTTACCTGTTGAACAGTTTAGAGGACTAACAATTAAGACATTATCCTAACAATCATCTCATTCCCCCAACTTAGCCTGAGCAGAGGGAAATGTCCTCTTCCTTTTGGGTTATCTTCCTATCTCTGAGCCCCCACATGGACACTTGAACAGAGATTTTTGTAAATGGCCATGTGGTTTAAGAGTAACTTCTGAGAGGATTTGTTCTTCATGCTGAACTATTTTTTTCCCTTAATAATACTGTGTTTGATAAGAGCTTGGTAATTTTCAAGCCTCTTTCTTCATTCCTTTGTTCTGATAATTCTTGGAATGCTCCATACCCCAGAGCAGCTTCTAAAATTGAGATAATTGCGACTATGAGCCCCATTTTGTCTAGTAAACAGAAACTAGTCTTGGCCAGATATGTCCAGGGAGCATCTTTGATTCCCTCATTGAGGTAAACTGAGAAGGTCACACTTAACCAAGATTCATCAAATTTCTTCATTTAGATATTGGAATCCTGTGAGCAGGTAGGGATTGAAAAATTATTAAACTTATCTCCTCATTAGGTAGCTGCCAATTAGAGATGTCTTGGGGAGGGTTGAATAATGAAATTCCAAAATTATATTTAAGGACTCAAGATGCTGAATGTCTTTGGTCACCTAAGAAGGATCAATGACCACTTAAATTATTGTTAATACTAGCCTGACCAGTAAATTGATTTTCTTACTGGAACCCAGTCTCTCGGAATTCTTAGCTGGTGAAGCGCAAAGATATTTTTTGCCAGACTTATTGGAAACCTCATCCTATCATCTTTTGGGCCCATGTGGAGATTTCATCCACTAGATGAGTGAATGAGCTCACTCATGAGATAAATTATGGGCTTGGCAGGGCTCCTTCACTGTTCCTGACAATCAGATCATTTCTCAGTAAGATGTATGTTTTATGTGTACTTGCATTACATTTTTTTTAAACCCTTGTACTTCGGTGTATTGTTTCATAGGTGGAAGAGTGGTAAGGGTGGGCAATGGGGGTCAAGTGACTTGCCCAGGGTCACACAGCTGGGAAGTGGCTGAGGCCAGGTTTGAACCTAGGACCTCCTGTCTCTAGGCCTGACTCTCACTCCACTGAGCTACCCAGCTGCCCCCTACATATTTTTTCATACATATAAATGTCTTAAAGCCAGGTCACTGTTGGTTAGATAGTAGATTTCTGTGGCCAAAGTGAAGAGTCAGCAATGTATATGTTTTGAGGGAGAAATCTCTTTTTTTTAAAAAAAAAGGTTTTTTAGAAGAAAGTAGTCTTCACTGTCTTGATTGGCTTTATTTCTGGTTATTGAAAGATTCTTATTTTGTCTTTTGTGTATGTGTATATGAGCTTTTCCACTTGTTACTGTGAGAATTAAAATTATACAATATCTAAGTAGTATGTTTTATAAAGTTTATTAATAATAACTAAAGTAAAAAATCTAGAATAAAAAACCAGCTTTCCCAGCCTCGCACACTGGGGAAAAAAGAGAGAGGCAGAATTACAGCCAACTATATACAAACAACAAAAGCATGCAATGTGGTGGAAAGATTAAAAGGAATTCTGGGGGGGGGGCAGCTGGGTAGCTCAGTGCATTGAGAGCCAGGCCTAGAGATGGGAGGTCCTAGGTTCAAATCCGGCCTCAGACACTTACCAGCTGTGTGACCCTGGGCAAGTCACTTGACCCCATTGCCTACCCTTAACACTCTTCCACCTATAAGTCAATACACAGAAGTTAAGGGTTAAAAAAAATAATAAAAGGAATTCTGGGGAAGGTAGTTCAAAGGTACAAAATTTCCACTTATACATTACTCAGCTTGTAGGGCATGATACCAAAAAGCATTTGCCCTTGGGCCAAAAACCCCAGCCTGCTGGACTAAACTAGGATTTGTTGGATTTTGTGTGTTTTTTTTTTAGAATACTTTTATAAAAATTTGGAAATCATTGGAAAATTTAAATCCCAGGTATATCTTCTGGACTGACTTCTAAGATATTGTCACAAGGGTTAAAAAGTTTCTAATGGCTTTCGTGATGTTAATAATTGCCTGGGAACACTGGGATTAATCTAATAAAGCAGGGACAGATGCCTGGAAATAACTTTGAAATGTTCCTGATACAAGAAAAGATTGTGTGTTGGGTAGAAGTTTTTCTATAGAGACCTGCCCTTCCCTTTTCCTTGAAGTACTATATAAGCTATAATCTTTTTGCACACATATGGATGTGACTCCTCTCTCTCAGTGGAAATAAGCATCTGCTACAGAGCTATATGCCTAATTCATTTCTGAGATTGACAATATTAATATTTTAGGGAAGATCTTCCCAACAGGATTGGGCAGTAGCACCCTTGAAGCAAAGAAAACAGCTTTCAGGAAAGACTCCAAGGAGAAATTTGGAGTGTTGAATAAAGAGCATTCTATACAGGGCATTTCATGGGAGCTTGAAAGACTGAGGAAAAGCTAAATTTAGTGTGTGTGTGTGTGTGTGTGTGTGTGTGTGTGTGTTTTTCTTTGAATAAGAGCAAGATGCTTATCTGCAAGGGAAAGATATTACCGTTGTCAGCTTGGTGAAGTGGTGATGATGCCCTGTAAATAAAGAGAAAAAAGAATCCGCAGAAGAGGAAACAGCATTTATTAAAGCCCCTGTGTTTTTTTAATGCCCTGTTCCTTTCATTTTCCAGGCTCAATCAACATTAATTAATAGTCTCCCAACCAGCTAAACCTCATGGTTCTCTTGTGAGAGAAGAGGAGAATAAGGACTGTCTATCTTAAAGATAGATTTTTTTTTTCCTTTTCCTCATCTTCTCCCCAGATTCTCCTTTCATCTCCTTTTCCCACCAGTTTTAGCTGAAGATGAAAAAAATTGTTTTAACTCAGGGAAACAAGGGCTTTCTTTTCCACTTTTGAGACAATCGCTTTAATTGGAAGATTATTTAAAATACTCATTGTTTGTAAACATATTTAGTTGGGTCCCCAAGCTAAAGTTTGTGATATCTGCTTTCTGAAAGTATTCTGTAGTCTACCTAATACTGATATCAAGGCACCATGGTTAAAACTACGGTAGTCAACTTTTTAAAAGTATATTTTGATCAAGATTTATCTAAATGCTATCAATTTCTCAAAATGCAAACGTTTTAGAAATTAATGCTTTTAAGAATTGGAAAGGACAATTCTTAATATGTGGCAACCTTGTCTTCAGGGAATCTTGAGGTCAACTCTTTCCTCGAGTATTAAAACAAAACTCAAAAGACTAAGATTGAATTAACTTTGAATTGGTTTTTCCTCTTTCCTAGGAGTTGGTTAAAGAAGATGATCAAACTGCCAGTCTCAAAATCAGACAAACATACAACTCTACAGCAAAATTGTTTATTTCCATTGAGAGAATTCAGAAACACATATGTGTGGGAGGGGGCTGGATAGACCCAAGGTCCACCCCACCCCCAAAAGACTGAAGGAGGTTTCAGGTTTACATACTCTTTCAAGAAAAAGGAGTGATCTCTTAAGATTAGGGAATATGGAAATTTTCTACCCAACTCAAGAAATATACTGTCAGTCTTTTGGAATGTGCATCAGCATGGGACTCAGGTAAGAGAAAGAGAAATTATGGGCACTCTTCAGGACATGTTAACCTTTCGGGGCCAGAACATTGCAAAGTAGGCATACATCACCATTCTATAATCTTGATGCTCTAAGGCAATTAAAAACATCCCAAGAGCCGTTAGAAACTTGTTTAGCCTTAACCTTTCCTCACTTTGGTTGAGGGGCCATCTGCCCCCAATGGCGAAAGAAGAAAAACTTGGTGGGAAATCATTTTGGTCATAGTCTGCTGTGAGTATCTTGACCCACTAGCCATAAAAACATTAAGAAACAGAAAAGAACTGAATACATATAGTGTAATGCAGGGTTTCTTGCATTGCAATATTAGCCTAGGCTAAGCTGTCAGTTACCCTGGATGGAATCTTGCTGATGGCATGCGCCATGGGGCAAGTGCCAACTGCAGTTGGGCTGAGACTATAAAAGCCCCTGCAAACTGAACTCTGGGTTCTGTTTTCCCCTATCTTCACCCTGAACACCTACTTATCCCTGACCTTCCCCCTGGGGCCCCAGGTGGTGAAAGGGTGGTGAAGGGTGGTAGAATCATGGGTAGGAAATAGAATAGCCTAGACTTTAGGACCTTCCTCAAGACCAATCCAACAACATCTATTTCCTTTACTACTGATTAGCTAGTAGATCAAATTTATTTCTAACCAGAGACCTTTTAGCTCTGGCTGAAGGCAGCCAGCCCTTGGCCTGCCAAACCTTCTAGGACCTTAGCCCACACGAGTCATGTGACCATAGCAACAACCTCGCATCACCTAAGCCCTCTTACCTTGGCCATTCCTTCCCCAGTTTCAATAAATTCCTCAGTCTTTAATAAGTGAATCTTGTGATTATTCCTATACCACCAAGATTAGGGAGATTAGGGAAGAGGAGAGAATACAGAGGAGTTTGTGATTCAATTTGAGGTTAAACCAAGCCTCCATTGCTGGGACAGGAAGTTCAGTCAACCACTTTCTGCTGGTCTGCCATCAACCTATAAGAAGCAGTTACCCTAGCAGGGTGGGGCCACCCACCAGTCATCTTAAAGGAGCCTAACAGCTAGCATTTGTAAATTCAGTGGGCCCTTAGCTTCCAGGGTTTGAATTTATATCTATACTAAGTTCATTCCCAGCTGAGGTTGCCCAACCTTGATAATATCCAACCCAATCTCCTGCTGGTCTAGTTACAGGCTCCAAGGCCCCCTAGTAGTGACTTTATTACCTGCATAACAACAGGCAGTAAAACAAAGGCCAATCATGAATATCAACATTAACACCAAGTATTTTTGCATTTAAGTAGTCCATCCCCAATGTCCACAAATTTTCATTCAGATTTCAGATGTCCTGTGTGTGGTTGTTTTATCTTCAAAAGCATCTTCTCTCAGACATCCTGAGATAGGTCTCCTCTGTAATATATTTGCTTCTTTGGTTTCAAGTTACTGGTAGATATTCCTTAGATAGTCCTACTAAAACCTTTAGAAATCAGGTCTTGATACAAATTAGTATGACTTTTACATTTTTACTTCTTCAATATGTAGTTGGGATGATAAGAACTATCCCAAACTTTGTGGTTCTGGTCTTATTAACAATAGAACAAATTAGTTAAAATTCAAAGATTTTCCATTTTTACATATTGATTAGAATCATTTATATTTAATATTCAGGATTATCTAACCTGTTGCTTTTTCAAAACTTTCCATGCCAATTCCTTTAAGATGATCAGATACTATCAAATGCCACATGTACTCTGGCACCCTTAACTCGGAGTTCTGGGAAGAGTGACAGTTGACAATCAGTCCTGCAGTAGCAATTCCACTTCAGGAATATTCCTTTTCACATAAGTTGGAAGGATCCTATCTCAATGGTGCTGTGATTGTCCTCTCAACTTTTCCCAGAAAAGAAGCTCCAGCTGTAACAGTTTGAGATCACAGTCTTTCTGGGTAACTTGTGACCTTAACAATACATCAGACAACTATACCTGAATTCAAAACTCAAAATAATATTAGTTACATTCCCAAGGTCTTTTAACTCCAATGGCAAATTTCACTAACTACCATAGCTTAGGACTGAATAAAATGAAGCTTACTTTCATGAAGATGCAATAATAAAACAAGTTTGTCAGGGCTCACGCACATAGAAGACTTCACTTAGTTCTCTGCTGTTTGATCATAAACCCATCCTGGCACAAAAAATATCAATCATTAAAATTTTTAAAAACTTTACAAAAAGGAAGGAAATTGGTCACAAGCTCTCAAGAAACTCAAATAGGAGTTCAAGAACCAAGTAAGAAAGATAGAAGAAAAATGGGAAGAAAAGTGGGAAAAAGAAATGAAAGTAATTAAAAAAGAATATAACAGTTTAAAAGAGAGTTTCCCACTTGGAAAAAGAGGCACAGAAATCAAATGAAGTAATAAGCAAATTAGAGAACAGAATTAACCTGCTGGCAACCATGAAAAGCAGGATACACCAAACCGAAAAGGAAAATCAACATATCATAGTTGAAAACCAGTCTTTAAAGACTAGAATTGGGCAAGTAGAAGCTAATGATCTCACAAGACAGCAAGAACAAATAAATTAATTATTAATAAATAAGAACAAATAAATTAATTATTAATAAATAATAAAAGTCAAAAGAATGACAAAATAGAAGGAAACATGAAATATCTCATTGAAAAGACAACTGACCTAGAAAATAGATCTAGGAAAGACAATTTGAGAATTATTGGTCTACCTGAAAACCTGGAAAACAAATAGAAGCTTTGACATCATATTACAAGAAATTATCCAAGAAAATTTCCCTGATATTCTTGAAGAAGAGGGCAAAATATACATTGAAAGAGTCCATAGATCACCCTCTATATTAAATCCTCAAGAGACAACCCTCAGGAATGTAATTGTCAAATTCAAGAACTTCCAAGCGAAGGAGAAAATATTGCAAACAGCCAGAAAGAGACAACTCAGATATCAAGGACCCGCAGTCAGGATTTATTGCTTAGATATAAGTTGAAGTAAATGGTTTCTTAGGACCCTCTATTTCTCTTAAAAAATTATTAATAAATTTTATTTTAACCTCACCCAAAGCTCCCTGTATGAGTTCTTTCCCCATATTCTTATACTTGGTTTATTTTTATCTTATTTTATTTCATTTCCATATTGTTTATTTTTGTAAAAGAATAATCATATAAAACAAAAAACAACAAATAAACAAATGAAAAATTGCATGCCTTATTTTGTATTCCAGCTCCAACAGTTCTTTCTCTGGAGGTGGATAGCATTCTTTGTCATAAGTTCTTCAGAATTGTCCTGGATCATTGTATTGCTGAAAGTAGCTAAGTCTATCACATTTGCTCATTCCACAATATTGCTGTTACTGTATACAATTTTCTCCTGGTTCTACTTATTTCATTCTGCATCAGTTCATGTAGATCTTTCCAATTCTTTCTGAAATCATCCTGTTCATCATTTCTTATAGCACAATAGTATTCCATTACCAGCATAGATCACAATTTGTTCAGCCATTCCTCAGTTGATGGACATCCTTCAATTTCCAATTCTTAGCCAGCACGAAAAGAGCAGCAATAAATATTTTTGTACAAGCAGATCATTCCCACCCACCCCCACACACATTTTTAAACCTCTTTCAGATACAGACATATTAGTAGTATTTATTACAGAATCAAAGGGCATCCATTGTTTTATAGCACTTTGGGCATAGTTCTCAATTGCCCCTCAGAATGGTCGGATCAGTTCACAATTCTACCAGCAATGCATTAATGTCCCAATTTTGCCACATCCCCTCCAACATCTTTTACTTTCCTTTACTGTAATATTGGCCAATCTGATAGGTGTGAGGTACTACCTCAGAGTTGTTTTAATTTGCATTTTTATAATCCAGAGGGATTTAGAACTTTTTAATATGATTATCAATAGATTTGGTTTCTTCATCAAAAACCATCTTATTCATATTCTTTGCCCATTTGTCAATTGTATTCTTATTAATTTGGCTTTGTTCTCTATGTATTTGAGAAATGGAACCTTTATCAGAGTAATTTGTTATAAAATTTTTTTCCCAGTTTGTTGCTTCCTTCTATTCTTGGTTATGTTGGTTTTGTAAGTATAAAATCTTTTTAAATTTACTAGTCAAAATTATTCATTTTATATCTTATAATGTTCTCTATCTTTTGTTTGATCATAAATTCTTCCCTTCTCCATAGATCTGACAGTTAAACTATCCCACATTTCCCTAATTTTCTTGTACTATCACCCTTTATATCTAAATTATATATCCATTTTAATCTTATCTTGGCATAGGGTATGAAATATTGACTATACCTAGTTTTTGCTGTACTGTTTTCCAGTTTTCCCATCAGTTTTCGACAAATACTGAGTCCTTATCCCAAAACCTGGGATCTTTGGATTTATCAAATACTAGATTGCTAAAGTCATTTACCCCTAAGCTATTCAATTGATCTACCATTCTATTTCTTAGTCAGTACCAAATTATTTTGATAATTTACTGCTTTATGGTACAAAGTAAGATAGGATACTGCTAGAGCACCATTTTTCATGTTTTTTCATTAGTTCCCTTGTTATTCTTGATCTTTTGTTTTTCCAGATGAGTTGTTATTTTTTCTAGTTCTCTAAAATAGTTTTTTGATAGTTTGATTGGCATAGCACTGAATAAGTAAATTAATTTAGATAGGATTGTCATTTTTATTATGTTAACACAGCCTGTCCATGAGCAACTAATGTTTTGCTATTTATGTAGATCAGACTTTTTTTAAGAGTTATTTTAAATGGAATTTCTCTACCTCTTGCTGCTGGAATTTGTTGGAAATATATAGAAATGATGATGATTTATGTGGATTTATTTTGTATCCTATAATTTTACCGAAGTTATTATTTCAACTATTTTTTTAGTTGATTTCCAGGATTCTCTAAGTAGACCATTATACCATCCACAAAGAGTGATAGTTTAGTTTCCTCATTGCCTACTTTTACTCCTTTGGTTTCTTTTTCTTCTCTTATTGCTAAAGCTAATATTTCTAGTGCAATATTAAATAATAGTGGTGCGTGATAATGGCCATCTTTGCTTCACTCCTCATCTTATTGGGATGTCTTCTAACTTATCTCCATTGCAGATGATACTCGATAATGGTTTTAGATGGATGTTATTTATTATTTTAAGGAAAGGCCATATGCTTTCTAGTGGGTTTAAAAAAACAAAACCAACCCTTACCTTCTGTCTTAGAGTCAATACTGTGCATCGGTTCTAAGCCAGAAGAGTGGTTAGGGCTAGGCAATGGGGGTTAAGTGACTTGCCCAGGGTGACACTGCTAGTTAAGAGTCTTGGGCTTGATTTGAACTCAGAAAGGTGAGTCTTCCTGGCTTTGGGCCCAGCACTGTCTCCCCCACACCACCTACATACCCAGTGTTTCTCTTAGGGCACATTAAATGCATCACCTCTATAAAATCAGGTAAGTGGCACATTTGCTGTTGAGTCTCTGGATTTGTGATCAGTTTTCAGTCTCTCAGACTACATTTCTCACTGATGTTCTTATCATGGCACAACTTCTTCCTCCAGTTCTGCTCACAATCCCTCTGGTTAGTCCATGGCGGTCTTCCGTGTCTCCTCTTAAGATACACATTTTACCACTTCTTATATGAGGTGCTGCTTTTCCATGACAATAATAGACGACCGTTTCTTTAGTCAAACCCAAAGGACACTCGGAGAGTTTCCACTTTGGGTGCAGAGAGGAGAGAATGAATGTTGTGCATGTCAGTCCTTTTCTCTTTTTTTCAGTTTCTGTGAACAGGACCCTACAATGGGTATTCCAGGATCCTCTAGACAACAGGAGGAAGTAAAGTCCCAAGAGCCATGGGGGGGGGAGGGGGGTCACTCTCTCATTCTGATATTAATATTCTCAACCTGATTCCAAGAATGAATGAGAAATGAAATGGAAGCTCATGCTAATATTTAGGGTCAGACCCAGGCCTCTTCAGATGTGGAGATTCCTTTACTTGGGTGGAAACGTTCCCAGGATCGTCCCGGGCAGAGGACCTCACTCTGTTGTTTGTGTCAGAAAACAGCTTTTTCCTCCCACAAACTGCGTAGCAGCAGCTGAGGACTCGGGAGTCGCTGCCAATCAGCACGTAGGGACTGATGGTTGGGAAACAGGAAGCCAGGAAGGCAGAGGTGGGCATCGCCCAGGGCGGGCACTCCCTGAAGGCCATGCAAGCTGCCAAGATGCAGTTGAGTGAGTAAGAGCAAACAAAGGTGCTCACCAACTGTAGAACAGTTTGGGTGGCCCGGCTCTCAGCAGATGCTCTGGGGGACAGGCGGCTAATACGGAGGTGCTGAACTTGCTTGTGATGCCTATGGAGAAGGAACACCATGTAGCCACTGGCAGAGACCATGAGTCCCAAATACATAGCATCGGGAAATGAGAGGATGATTGTAAATAAGGAGGAATAAAATCCAACAGGAATTGGGTGAGAACAATACCCATTATGCTGTATCGGTCTAGTGCTATTTCTGGTAGATTTTGGTCCCTGAATTCCCCAAGGAACATAGCTGCAAAAAATCAGGTGAAAAATCCAAGAGAAGAAACTAAAGGGACAGAGGTATTGGGGGGCTCTGGATTTAAGGTCTGCCCAATTGGAGTTGCTGGGGCTGATGGTGATGGCCTGAAAGCCACTCAGGAGGCAGGTCATGCTGAGGGAAAGGTCCCGAGCTACTTTATGAAGATAGAAAACAATCTTACAGCCAATTTCATCCAGGAAATCCATCAGACCCAAAGCCACCATGGTCTGAGGGATACCCTTTGAGAGAAGCGCCAAACAGTTAGCCAAGAGCAGTTGGATGACAATAGTGTCTATAGGTCTCATTCTCTGTCCTTTGAGAAACATGAAGGCGAAGAGACAAATAAGGAAAGAATTTCCTAGGACCCCAATTCCTGTCTGGGAGAAGAAGGCAATACTCAGGATTATGTCTTTAGATATCATACTAGATTTATCATTGGGAGAAGAGTTGTCATCGGAGGCAGAGGGACCTATATAAAAGGACAAGTGGGTATTATTTGTCAGTACTTTTCCCTGAATCCCACCTAGCAAATAACTGTTGACAATATTTTCATCTAGTCTTACAGACAAATTCTCACACTTGATTTTGGTCTACAGGGCAGAGACATTGTTATTAAGGATGGGATGCTGTTCTTTAGACCACTTTTATTTTAAGTAATAATTCATGAAATATTCAAATAATTAGCCCTAAAAATATAGTCCTGCCACAGAAGGAGGCTTTCCACGATTGATCAATGTCAGGTGAGACACTTATGGTGTCAGGATGATCAAACCAAATCCACAAGATGGTTTGAAACCATATTTCTAATCCTTCATGTTGAACCAATCAATATTAATGAATTAAGGAACATCTCTTAAGTACCTATTATGTGTAGGGATTGAGCTAAGCACTGGGGGACACAAAGATGGAAGTGAAACTCTATTTACTCTCAAGGGTTCTAATGAACTAAGAAACATCTCCCTCTATAAATATACATAGAACAAACCTATAGCATTGTGCAGGCAGCTCAGGGAGGTCCACTTCAGCCAGGCTCACCTTTAGAATCACAGTTCTTTGGTCTTCCAGTCTTTGATTATTGCAGAAATAGCTTCAGTTGTGTATATTTGAGGGTATTTTCTTTCTTGTGGGAACAGACTTCTACATTTAAGGACTATTTCTATTTCATTTGTGTTCCCTCTAGCAGCTCTCAGAACACCTGACAAATGGTTGGCACTCAATAGATGCTAAATATTATGAGGATGGATGGATGGACAAATGAGTATTATAAATGTCTGTGGATATCAGAAAGAGAAGAAAATAGGAGAAAGAGATTAACAACTTTCATATCTGTGTCCTCACTCAACCAACCACTATCCTCATTCAGTGCCTCATGATCTTTCATACAATATATTGACATTGCTTTCAGCTCTCTCCCCAAGCTGAATTTTTCCCTCTCCCTCTCACTTCCATTAAACAAACCCAAAACTTTGTATAAAACATGTGGGATTAAGCAATACAAATTCTGGGATCAGCCGCATCAAAAATGTATTTTTCAATTTGACAAAAACTGCTGGGAAATTTGGAAAACAATATGGGAGAGATTAGGTCTAGATCAACATCTCACACCCTACACCAAGATAAATTCAGAATGGGTGAATGACTTGAATATAAAGAG
>NC_058132.1:5529001-5583905 GCF_016433145.1 Gracilinanus agilis
TGGGAAAGGAAAGACTTTAAAACCAAGCAAGAGTTAGAGAAAATTACAAAATGTAAATTAAATGGTTTTGATTATATTAAACTAAAAAGCTTTTGTACAAACAAAAACAATGTAGTCAAAATCAGGAGGGAAACAACAAATTGGGAAAAAATCTTTATAACGAAAAACTCTGACAGGGGTCTAATCACTCAAATATACAAGGAGTTAAAGCAATTGTATAAAAAATCAAGCCATTCCCCAATTGATAAATGGGCAAGAGACATGAATAGGCAATTTTCAGGTAAAGAAATCAAAAGTATCAATAAGCACATGAGAAAGTGTTCCAAATCTCTAATAATTAGAGAAATGCAAATCAAAACAACTCTGAGGTACCACCTCACACCTAGCAGATTGGCTAAAATGAAAGAAGGGGAGAGTAATGAATGTTGGAGGGGATGTGGCCAAATTGGGACATTAATGCATTGTTGGTGGAGTTGTGAACTGATCCAACCATTCTGGCTGGCAATTTGGAATCATGCTCAAAGGGCTATAAAAGAATGCCTGCCCTTTGACCCAGCCATACCATTACTGGGTTTGTACCCCAAAGAGATCATAGATAAAAAGACATGTACAAAAATATTTATAGCTGCGCTTTTTGTGGTGGCAAAAAACTGGAAAAGGAGGGTATGTCCTTCAATTGGGGAATGGCTGAACAAACTGTGGTATATGCGGGTGATGGAATACTATTGTGCTAAAAGGAATAATAAACTGGAGAAGTTCCAGGCGAACTGGAGAGACCTCCGGGATCTGATGCAGAGCGAAAGGAGCAGAGCCAAAAGAACATTGTACACAGAGACTGATATACTGTGGTAAAATTGAATGTAATGGGCTTCTGTACCAGCAGCAATGCAATGACCCAGGACATTTCTGAGGGATTTATGGTAAAGACGCTACCCACATTCAGAGGAAGGACTGCAGGAGAGGAAACATATAAGAAAAGCAACTGCTTGAACGCATGGGTCGGGGCGGACATGATTGATGGTGTGGACTCGAAACTACCACACCAATGCAACCACCAACAATTGGGAAATTGGTCTTGATCAAGGACACATGACAAAACCAGTGGAAATGTGCGTCGGCCATGGGTGGGGGGAGTGCGGGAGGTGAAGGGGAAAATAGGAGCATGAAACATGTAACCATGTTAAAAATGATTATTAATAAATGTTAAAAAAATGTAAATAGGAAAAAATAAAACATTACTGTAACTGAATTAAAAAAAAATAAAGCATTTCTCACACACACACAAAAAAATGTATTTTTCATTCTGCATCCTGAATTCATTAAACCTCTATGAGCATGAGGGTAATGTTGAATTATACTTTAATAGAATTCCATGCCTCAGTCTGTTTGCTTTCCAATCTATCCTCCATCAAACTTGGCTAGTTCATTTTAAATGTACTAATATTATGGTATTTCCTTGTGAAAGTATCTTTGATATCTGTTTTGTTGTCTTTTAACTAAAATCCAATCGCCTCTATTTGATCCTGGCATATGTCTCTCCCAACTTCCTTTTTCATTTTATTTCAAATTATTCCCTTTCATGTAACCTCTCTTTATCTTAAAAAGGATTGCTAGATTTTCTTGGATGTCCTTCCTAATTGTTTCCTCCCTGAGGGCTGCCTGTTGGCGCACTCCTTTTCCATGGTCACCTGGAAGTGCATGGAATTCTTGGGATGGAAAAATAACCCACAGCGCTTTTCCTAATCTCTGCTCCATCTGGATTCTTAGAAGGTGGTTGGAATAATTATGAAGAGAGTTGGATTGAACTGCATCTCCTGCTCCTCCTTCTTTGTGGGTTTCCTACCCAGCTTCTGTGAAAGTTAAGCAAAAGTGCCATCTCTGCCAAAACTCTTCCTGATCTGACCTCACCCCTGTTCCCCCACTCAGTTGTTCTCATCAGACTCCTTGATTTGCTTAGTTTATTCATTTAACAAACATTCAAAGATGATGATAGGCAAAGAATAGAGCCAATGGATAAAAAAATCAAAGAATGGAAGTGCTATGAAAACTAAGGGCAGAGTAGATCCAGTGCCAAATGCTGAGGAAAGTGATTGTATTATTGTATTATTTCTGGTCCACAGACCCAGTTTCTGTGTTTGTTTACACAGATTCAATTACATTTGGGGGATGCTGGCAGATACACCAAAATGAGGTATATATGACAGATTTGACCTGGATCCAGGAGGACTCAAGTTCAAATCCAGACTCAAATACCTACTGTGTGGCTTTGGGCAACTCATTTATGCCCTGCCTCAGTTTCCCCCAAAATCGGAACTAAACTACATGGGAGTTCAGTAGATAGGTGGACAAGAGTCTTTGAGTGTATTGTGGAGGTACTTCATCTTAATTTATAAATCATTTTAGTACAAATAATATTTATATATTATGTCATTCATTGTAAATAAACATTAATTAAGAAATCCTTTGCCTTCCTTGTTATGCTGTGCATTCACTACCTCGGTCACTAGGACCAGTTCACGGCACTTCTCTGCCCAAGTTCCCCACCTGGCAGATGAGGGCGTTATAGCTCAAGTGGCCCCCAACATCCTTTCCAGCTTGAGATGTGACCCCACGAGCCTTTGGCTTTTCTCACAAAAGCTGGCAGAGGGCTAGAGAATATGAGGTGAGGGCAAAGGGGAGGCAGGGAAGGGAGGTGGATGCCCCAGAGGAAGTGAAGCAGAGGGGACTAGGAATGGGAGGGGCCCCCCAGCCTCAAATGGAAATGCATCCTCCTGCTTGGATCCTCGGGCAAAGCCCTGTCTTATTTTGGGGTCCCCCTTTCCGTTTCCTTCCTGCCCTCCCTCCCTGGCAGAGAATGTACACCAGGTTCTGCCTCCCCTTCTCCGAACAGAGATGCCGCACATCTGAGACGGAGCTGCAGAAAGACACTCACCGGGTCCCCATGCTGAGATGGCAGGTGGGCACGGCGTGACAGCAGGGGTGTAGCCAGGGCCCCCTCCTTCCCCTTCCCATCAGAGACCCCTATTTATCCCATCACTGATGCTAAGGGGGTCCGCAGGGAAACCCTCCAGAAGGATAGAGCTCTCAGGCCCAGACCAATTAGCATCAGCAATTACTGTTACTTAATAAGAATTAGTGGAAAGTCATTTGGATGAGGAGACGTGACACATGAGCAGCAGGAGCGCCTGGAAGGAAACTTTCCTGTGTCCTGGGGGGGGGGGGTAATGGATGGAAGCCATCATGCAGAAGTCTTTCCAAGGACTAAATGTTCTCCTTCTTCCCTCCTCCTCCTGTCTTTCAGAGGGCTTCTATGACTATTTCTGCCTTCAGCCCTGAAGAGGTGGCCCTTCTCCTTGTAAGGCAAACGTCTCTGTCTACCTTCGTAAACCTGGTGTCTTCCCTACTATCTTCAAACATGCCTGTCTCTGCCTTTCTCAAAAATCCCACGTGACCCACTTACCCCAGTACCTTTGGTCCCATTTCTATTTTCTCATGGTTAAAAGTCTCAAGAATATCATCTGCCAATATGTGGAGGCATCTCCTCTCTTCTCACTCTCTTCCCAAGTCTGGCTTCCAACCTCATCACTCAATTAAAATGGCTCTCTCCAAAGTTACCACTACTCTCCAATTGCCCAATTCAATGGGTTTTCTCAATCTTTATCCTTTTTTTGCCTCTGTTGCCTTGGCCACTGTTCTACTTGATGCTCTCATCTCTTGGGGTTCTCATGGCCTGCCTCTCCTGCCTTCCTTTCTTTCTTACTTGGCTGCACCTTATTGCAATACCAACTAAATGAGCTGCATTTGACACTTTTCTCTCCCTCCTACTATAATGGGGAAAACCAGGAAAGGTGACTTAAATATTAAATGTGGGCTGTGGGGTGGATAGGAGACAGGAAGGGACAATGGGTGAGACTTTACAAGCCAGGGAACCAGGTTTAACTATAAGGGGAATGACCATTGACTGAAATGGCAGTTAAGCCTGACCAACTGTCACTCAGCCCCACCCAGCCTGGAATAAATTCAGATTATTACATACACACAGTGAGGACTTTAAATTACTAAAAACGCACAGGGAATCAGTTTAATTACAATAAGAGGGGATTGGAAAGGTGGTTAGGTAAACTACGACTAACAACCCAGGACTGGAGTCAAAAAGGGTAAGATCCCTAGCCAACCTGGCTTCTGCCAGGCTTTGACAGCTTGGCTAAGGATCTGGGGAAGAGGGCTTGAACTTGGGATCTCTCAACTATTCCAGGGATGTTTCAGGATGCCAGGAAGTAACTCCTCCAGAACTGATGATCCAAAGTATCCAGGTAGGGAGTGAAGTCTGCAAGCTGTCCACCAGATCACAGGCTACTTTCCCACTCATTGTTGCAAGATTGATGTCTTCTGTTTTCAACCTTCACCACTCTCCAAGATCCCAGGGAATCTGGGTACAACTCCACTAGCTCTGAGGTCTCCCAGGTTCAGTTACAGCTTGTCCCAACCACCATGGAGTCCATCTCAGAGAGCAAGCCCCTTCTTGCTTCCCCATTCCATTTGGAATTCTCCAGCCCTTCCTGTTAGGTCTCCTAACTAATAACTAAATAATCCTCCTCAAAACAGTTCCCCCCTTTGCACAAAGCTAAAATAGTGTCCCACACAATATTTTGGTATTTGTGCACTACAAACTAAACTAAAATTCTAACCCAAAATAACAAACAACCTACACTAATTCTATTCTATCTAACACTATCCTACTCTATCCTACACTAGGGATTTTAACAAGGAAAGGAAAAGGGATAAATACATTGAACAGTTACATAGTTCAAAGCACAAAGCAACAAGTAACAATGCAAAATTTCCAACAAAATTAACAAAATCAACAGCAAATATGAAATATCACCAAAAGGTCAAAACAAACATCAAACACAACTACTATTCTAATACAGAAATATTTTACTAACTAATAAATGTAAACAATTTTGGAAAATACATTTTAACACAACATTGCATAAGTCTTTACATCAAAATTAAAACAAAATATTAAACTTCCTTATGCAAATTACATTTAAATGTTTGCAACTCAATTATATCAAAGTATTCACAGAATTTACATTTATACACACATACACATTATACACATATATACATATATGTACACATAATATATACACATCAAATATACATATGCACATATATACAATACATATATTACATATATACAATACTTACACTATATTATAATTACAATATACACATACTATTTACACAACTCTTTACATTATTTTGTGATATGTGATCTGTAGTATGTTATATGTTCTTCATGTAATGCAGTTTTGTTATGTCTGTTGTATTTGCACTTTAATGTACATTAGTACCTTATCTTATCCTCTAATCTAATCTAATACGATGTCCTTAAACTATTCTAAACTATCCCTATGGTATTAGTATATTAGTCTAGCTACATCTACCTAAATAACTAGTTAATCTTTGTTAGTAACTAACTATCCTTTGTTAGTACTTATCCTATAGCTAATTCTAATTTTGTTAGTATTTATACATTGTTTAATTCTATAAGGAACGCAATGTATCCTAACATATTTCTGTCGTATGTATCTGATGTGTTATGTTGTTCCTTTGCTATATTGTGTTGCAACATGTTACTGTTGGATGTATGATACCTACCAAAACTCCAGATCTCTTTCAGATCTCCTTTCCCTCTTATGATATTTCATTCCTCAAGGAAATCTTCTCTCTGTTTTTCCTCTTCTCCTATACTCCATCGAAGTTCTTGATAGTTTTATGTGCAATGTTGGATGCATATGAGTATGTAGTGATACTATTTACATTACCCAAAATACTTACAAACCATTTAATCCAAATTGTCCATGATTAATCCTCTTCTTTAAGAAAATCCTTGAAAATGAAGTTTTATTGGTTCAATTCATAAGTTCGTTAGTCTTCATACAAAGTCCATAAATCCTGTATCCTGAATCCTCTTCATCCATCATCCATCATCATCATCATCATCATCATCATCTTCTCCTTCTTCTTTTCTTCCTCCTCCTCCTCCTCCTTCTTCATTATTAATAATCTCTACATTTTCAGTATCTATACCATGTGCTAATTTTATATGAGAACAATGATACTACGAATCTCTACCTAAAACTTTCACAGAAGATGGTGAAACTAATACAACTGTATAAGGACCTACCCAATTTTGTTCTGTTGCCAATGTTATGGCAAAATTTTACACATAGACCATATCACCTGGTTGAAAATTATTAAGAGAATAATCCAATGGACCAGATTGAATCAATACTCCCATATCTTGCAATTCTATTATCCTCTGATGTAAAGCACTTAAATATGAAGCAATTTGGTAATCACCTCCTAAGAGGGATGCATAAACAGCCTTACAAGTTTTTGCTTGTAGTGGAGCATGGCCAAAGAGCATCTCATTCGATGATATATGCGGATCTGCTCTTGGTCTCATACATAGGTAAAACAAAGCTATGGGAAGAATATCTGGCCATTTAAGATGAGTTTCAATTCAGAGTTTCCCAACCATAGTCTTGAGTTCCCTATTTATACGCTCCAGGTGACCTGAACTCTGTGGGTGATAAGGAACATGATATTTAGGTGTTATTCCTAGATTCTCATAGATTCTTCTAAGGATATCCTGAGTGAAATGAGATCCCTTATCCAAATGTATGGTTAAAGGTACACCAAATCTAGGTACAATTTCTTTGAGTAACACTTGCACCAGAAAACTAGCTGTGTTGGCATTTGATGGAAAAGCTTCAGGCCATTTAGTTAGTCTATCCACTATCACAAGACAATACTTGTATCTTCCAGCTTTAGGCATACAGATATAATCAATCTGTAAACTGTTGAATGGACAATATGCTAAAGGCCTACCACCCAAACCTTTCTTTCTGAATGCACTTTGATTGAACTTTTGGCAGACTGAACAACTATTGCAGATCTTATTTGCAACAGTACTTATTCCAGGAGCAACCCATTGCCTCTTGATGGAATCCACAACAGCTTGTGTACCAAAATGACCTTTTGTGTGGATGGCTTGACACAAATAGGTACACAAATCTTTTGGTAATAATGGTCTTCCTGCATCAGTAATCCATATCCCATGTTCTTTCCTAGCTCCAAATTTATCCTTCCATTTCTGAATATCTGAGTCTACATAGGCTTTCCCTAGATCAACAGAATCAATAGATGTTAAATTCATTACATCAATTGGAGCATTCTGGGCTACATATTTCGCAGTGATATCACCTCTGTGATTTCCTTTAGAGACTGAATCTCTACCACTAGTATGACTCCAACAATGAATTACTGCCAGCTGTTTTGGCTTTTGGATTGCTTCTATCAACTCAGGTGTTACTCCTGCATGAGCTATTGGTTTTCCCAATGCAGTAATAAAACCTCGTTGTTTCCAGATCATTCCCATTGCATGGCAAACAGAAAATGCATACCAAGAGTCTGTGTAAATATTTACACTTTTACCTTCAGCTAGAAGACATGCTTGCTTCAATGCCACCAATTCAGCAACCTGAGCACTAAGATTACTAGGTAATGAGCCATACCACAGTGTCTCAAATTCTGTGACAACTGCAGCACCAGTACATCTGATTCCATTACATAAATATGATTCTTCCATGAATAACACCCAGTCTGGATTTTCAAGTGGAGTGTCTTTTAAATCCATCTTTGGCATATCCACAAGATCTACTACCTCAACACATTCATGCAATGGCTCACCATTCTTTGGTAAATCATGAAGAAGAGTAGCTGGATTAAGTATGCTGCATCTCTTCAACTTGATGTTCTCACTACCTAAGAGAATAATTTCATACTTAACTATTTGTTGGTCTGAATATGCTTGAGTACAAAACTTCCTCATTAGTGCTTCTATCTGATGTGAACAATAGGCAGTCAAAGGACATCCCAAAACTAGATCAGCTGACTTCTGGACTAACACAGCTGCTGCTGCTACGTTCCTTAGACAGGGTACTGTCCCCACAGCTATTGGATCTAATTGACAACTGTAATACCCAAATGGACGATAACTTTGTCCAAGAGTCTGTGTCAACACATCAGAAGCTATACCCTTTGTTTCGTTGATAAATAGCTGAAAAGGTTTCTCATAGTCTGGGATTCCTAATGTAGGTGCAGATAGAATGGCTTCTTTCAGCTTATCTAAGGCTAAGCACTGCTCAGACTTTAGTTTCAGAGGCTCTGGTTCTGTATTCCTGGTCTGATCTGTTAAACAGTTAGTGATCTCACTATATCCAGTAATCCATTGTCTACAGAAACCAGTAGTTCCAAGAATAGCTCTAAGTTGTTTTTTAGTTTTATGTGCACTCAATTTCTGTATGTCAGCTATTCTCTTTTGTGTAATACTTTTGGAACCCCCTGACAACACAAAACCGAGATATTGCACTCAGTGCAAAACCCATTGTAATTTTGCCTTGGAGATGTTATGTCCTCGTTTATACAATTCAATCAAAAGAAACTTGCTATCCCTAAGACACACCTTTGCATTTGGGGATGCCAAAAGAATATTATCCACAAAATGTACCAATTTACTCTCTTTAAATTTAATCGTTTCTGGATCTCAATTTATAATTTGAGAGAACTGGCTAGGTGAATCGGTATACCCCTGTGGGAGATGAGTCCATGTCCACTATGTCCTCTCCCAAGTGAAAGCAAAGATAATGAATTGGTATTGAGAAAAATGCAGAACATAAATCTACCACGGTGAAATATCTAGCCTGACTTGGAATGGAAGAAATTATAGCAGCTGGACTTGAAACAACTGGATGTGGTTTTTTTGTGGTTTTTTTTTAAAACCCTTAACTTCTGTGTATTGACTTATAGGTGGAAGAGTGGTAAGGGTAGGCAATGGGGGTCAAGTGACTTGCCCAGGGTCACACAGCTGGGAAGTGTCTGAGGCCGGCTTTGAACCCAGGACCTTCTGCCTCTAGGCCTGGCTCTCAATCCACTGAGCTACCCAGCTGCCCCCTAACTGGATGTGTTTTGATGACATAATCATTAACGCTCTTAGATCTTGAATAAATTGGTAAACAGGTCGGCCATTTTCATCTGGTTTTGGCTTCTTTATATGCAAAATTGGTGTATTGTACTCAGAAAAGCATGATATTATTATCCCTTGTTGGATTAGGGACTCAATAATCAAGCATATACCATCTATTGCCTCCTTAGTCAAGGGATATTGAGGCACACAAGGAACTGGTCCTTCCTTTGTCCTCACCCTGAATGGAGTAGCTGATTTTAGCAACCCAACATCTGTGGATGATCTTGACCACAACTTCTTAGGTATATCCTCAGGTATTGGATAGATAGTACCTAAGTCATCCTCTGTACTGCTGGAATCTAAGAAAAGCAATGGAAAGGCATTCAAAGATTCCTCTGGGAGATGCAAAGAAATATCACCAGATTCAGTACATTGGATAGTAGTCCGCAATTTACACAACAAATCCATTCCCAAAAGATTCATTGGACATTCTGGAACACACAAAAATGCATGTTTTACCGAAAGGGTTCCTAGGGTTACCATTTTTGGTTGCAATTTAGCTACTTTCTGAGTTATGCCTGTAGCACCAACAACATCCACTGTTCCAAAAGCTGTACAACCCTCAGGAAAGCTTTGCAAAACGTATTTACTCGCTCCTCTATCTACAAGAGGATCGTAAATCTAATCTCCAATAGTTACAGACACGTATGGTTCAGTACTGTTGGGAGGTTGGAAAGTTTCCAACACAGGAGCTAAAACAGTAACATCAGAACATAGCTAAGCTATTTCCTGTCCATCCAAGTTGACATCGTCTTGAATTACAGAATTTTCCCAGGATTTTACACCTTTGGTCCTTTTCACCTCTATTCTGGTATCATTGTTCTTATTTACAATCAAATTATCCTTAATCTAATCACAATTTCTATTATTCTTCTTAATTCCACACTTACTAGAACTGCTAATACCATTTACAACATTATTTTTCTTTTTCTCACCATTTTTATAATACTAATCAAATTATTATCAACACCATATAAACCATCATTAATTTTAATCAAATTATCACTACCACTAGCTAAATTACTACTACCAGTGGGTAAATTACCATTAACATTGGTTAAAGTACTATTTACACCATTACCAGTAGTTAACTCAGATAATTTAACATTTACACCCTTCAAATTATCATTAATTCTCTTCAAAGTATCATTCACATTGATTAAACTATCATTGATTCCATTTAAATTAACACTGATCAACTCATCACCATTATTAATTAAATTCTTATTATCACCATTTAAATCAATATTGACACCAAGTCCACCATTTCCATTATCCACAATTACATCATCATTATCTTTAACATATACAATTTCATCAACATTCACTTTATTCCAATTACCATGATCAATTACTTCTGAATTTCAGGCACACCTTCATAATGAAGCTGTCCCTCCATTCATGTTGCCATTATTAACATTTCCCTGGACAATGTGACTATATTTCCGGCACTGACTGGCTTTTATGTAATCCTGCAACATTGCCAAATTAGGAGCTTGAGCACCTTGGCAGCATGCATTTTGGCATTGGAACACATTTTGCTGGCCATTTCCATGATTAAAACCATTATTCCAGTTATTTCCCCGATACCCATAATTATTATTAAACTGATTAAATCCATCATTATTATTATTGTATCTCTGCCCATATGATCTTCTCCTAAACCTACATTCTCTGGCAAAATGTCCAATTTGGTCACCAACATATCATGATTGCTCTCTTTGTTATCTTGCATTTACATTGCCATTAGTTTTATAATTATTGGCACTATTTTTCTTCTCTGCTGCCCTTAACACTGCCACTGCTTTAATTTCACTGATTTCTTTTGCCCTAATATTTGCCTCCCTGAGCTGTTCCCTGAGGCTCTCAATCATAGCATCCTTCTCATTGTTCCCTCTTTCCTTCTCTTGTGCAAACACATATGTGGCCTTCTGCTTTAGTTCATCCAGGGTCAGAAGTTCCCAATCCGGGTAGTTGTCAGTAAAAAAACTTCTTAACCTGGGGAACAGCATTCCACACAAAATATGTGTTTAACGTGTTCCATGGTGGTATCCTCTAGTACATTCATGCCTAGGTACATCTCAGCTGCTTCAATGATACAGTCCAAAAATGTTGCTGGGGTCTCCTGAGCAGTCTGCCTAATCTTTTCAAATTTGGGCCGCGAGTTAGGGCACCTTGAGTTCTTTTCCATGACTTTAAGCAGTGACTTTCTTGCCTGTTTTAACATCGTATAAATTGGAACTGAATTGAGGTCCAGTTCCTCCTAGGTTACCGGCCATAGTGTCAACCCCTCAGTATTCCTGGTCTCTACAAACTTATTCCTATCGTGGTTGGACAAGATTTCTCCTAAAACATACCAACAATCCTCAAAGTCTGGGTCATGTGCCTTAATAAACGCCCTAAAGATTTTCACAAACTTGCCAGCATCATATAAATTAGGGATTTTTCTCTTCAAATTCTCCACATCCTCCATTCTAAACCTAGTGTGTTGCCTTATGTGAAAAATCCCATGATCTCTCTCAAGTGGAAGGTCACATAGGGGAAAAAGATTAATTGGTTTGTTACCCTTATTCAGTGCCTGTTGTTCTAAATCAGCCTTAGATAGGTTATATTTAACACTCTTGCCAGTATGTCCATCATTAGAAAGTATAGTCACATTGCCATTATCAGTATCATGACCATGAGCTCGACCATAAGCACCACTATTTTGTATATAAAGTTCCAAATTGTCAATTTTAAACTGCATCATTCTTAACAACTGTTTTGTCTCTGAATCCCAAAACACCAGGTCACCACAATCTTACAACAGTAATTAACATGAAAAAATATCCACCTTAATTTATACACAATATAGCTAGTTAGAACAATAATGGTGGGGTGTGATATAACATCTAGAACAGTAATTTTAAGAATAGGTTGGGCAAATTCAAAATCTAATATACCCCTACAATACCTGGGTATGATTCTAAACCACAGGTAGGGAATGAATAATAATCCCTTGCCACAACCCCAAGATCAAATAATCTATACAATCTTCTAATAACATTGTCCCAAACATTGCCAAAACTGACCAGTTATGCAAAATTACAGTGGTATTATTAGCCACAATGAATGACTAATAACAATAACTAACACAAATACAACAATATTAGTTTACAATTAAATAGGACAACACAAATAACAAGAGGCAGGAAAAAAATGGGGAAAAACCCTTTCTCTGGGACTATTCTAGCCTTAATAGTATTTTGGCTTCACACAGAGATTTTATCAATGATCTGGGGTGGGGGGTGGGGCAAACAGTTCTGAGTAGCTCACCACTGGCTGGGAACTTTCAGCCCACAACCAATGGCTGAACCCCTCCACGGAATGTTCAGAATCCCCTGACTTCCAGTCTAGCTCTGTATGCCCAGGAGAGAACTTCCTGCCCCACTGTTACCCAGTCATCTGGGAGTGCCAGACTAGAATGGGAAAAACCAGGGGAGTTAAACTAAAATATTATTTTGGGGCTCGGTGGGGTGTGAGGGAGACAGGAATGACAGAAGGCTGGACCAAACAAGGTAGGGAGACCGGGTTTAACTGCTAAGGAGGTATCTGTTAACAGAAGTGGCAGTTAGACTCTAACTGCCACTCTGCACTGTCTAGACAAGGCCTATGAAAACTAGCAGACAAATGGCAAGAGAGTTTATAACAATTTTAATTAAGGAAACTATGGTAAAGGATGGGAATAGGGGTTTCTACACTTTCAGACTAAGGGCAAACCATAGGGTCAGGGGAGGGACTTATCTACACTCATCTAAGACCTAAGCCAGGCAGGACCCAGAGGATAGCAGGACTGAAGTGGGAATCTTCACAGCAGAGTCAAGACTCACTCCAGTGTAAGAAGGAAAATTTTAGGTATTTATAGATATATATTAATTATGTGGCCGCCAGGAATCAACAATTCAGGTTGATTCCGTAATTAAATCAGACCCAAGACAGCAACGGGTTGAAGAGTTTATTTACAGTCTGGTAGGTAAAAAGTAGGAGTAAAGAGAAAAGGAGAGGCTAGTCCAGGCCAAAGGCCTGGATGGAGAGAGAAGAAGGTTATAAGCTTAATAAATGAAGCTATAAGCCACAAGGCCCAACAGCCAGATAGGCAGAGTTTAGAATTGGCCCAGCTAGGCCAAGGAAGCCAGCCTAACTTACCCACGTGACAATACAGAGTGTAAGCTGTCTGTGGTCTCAGGAGATGCTTCTTCCTCTAGTTCCAGACGGCAACTGCCCCCACAGGAAGTTCACTCACTTACTTAAAGAGATCGTGTCTTTCATCACTTCCTGTGGTCCACCTCTAATTCAAATGGACAAATGGCAGTTTCTACATTGATTTGGACTGCCCAAAGGGCAGTCCCTTGTTCTTGATTTGTTACTTATTGTCACGTGTGGGTAACTCGTCTCCCCTCCCCACTAAGGGAGGTGAGAGTGACATCATTAGCACGCCTGGGTTGAGTAGATTCTTGACTATTAATGGGCTGGAGCTAATTCTATTTACACACCAGTGATGTACCAGCTCCTCCAGGACCACCAGCTGTACTCCTTCAGGTGGGTAGATTCTGGGAGCTAACCCAGCCCAAGTTAACCTGCAACTCGGGTTGGGATTAATAGTCTTTACCAAAATCTCCCACAAGTAGATGTCAGTCTTCCTTCAGGATCTCTGGAAATCTGAGGTCTCCCAGGGTCAGTTATAGCTTGTCCCAACCACCATGGAATCTATCTCGGAGAGCAAGCCCCTTCTTGCTTCTCCATTCCATTTGGAATTCTCCAGCCCTTCCTGTTAGATCTCCTAACTAATAACTAAATAATCCTCCTCACAACACTACCTTCCCTATTTCATCCTCCTCCTAGTCACTCAGGCTAGCAAGTAATGTGTTTTCCTTGACTCTTCACTGTCTCTCTCCTATTTCATGGCCAACCTCTTGTCATTTGTACTTTATAGTATGTCTTTCACACACAATTAAAACTGGATCTAAATAATTGGAAAAACATGAACTGTACATGGGTAGGATGAGCTAATATAATAAAAATGACAATCCTACCCAAACCAATTTACTTATTCAGTGTCAGCTCATTCACTTCTTGAAAGAGTCCCAGAATTCCAGGTGAATAATGATAGAGATGCCAACTCAGCCTTGGTCTTCTCCTGAGACCTGAATTCATGATCCAACTCTGAGGGTCATATGTGACAGATCTCCTGTCACAGAGTGAGAGATCTCCTGGTCTGTCCTAACTTGGGACAAGATCTCTGATCTTGTTGGGGGTCAGTAACAAAACTCAAAGTGCAACTCTTTTTCATAGTCTTATGCCACTCCAAGAACTTAAAGGAAAGGAAGTCTTTGTTTAGGATTTTAATGGTATCTTCCAAATAACCCTTCCTGCAGGCTTTATTCTCCTGGGAGAGACACCCTTGATGTGGATTTATAAAAGAAAGCCAAGGGAATACTCTCCCTCTCCCAGCTTGAACTTGTTCTAGAAATATTTTGAGTTAAGACATCCCAGCTTTCCTTCTTATTACCTGTGTTACCTTACGTAGCTCACTAAGCCTAAATGAGCCATAACTCTTTAATTAATAAAATCAGGGATTAAACTAGATCATACCTTGGGCCCCTTTCAGCTCTACCTTGATGAGCTTATGAAATGTAGGCACCTAAACATGTTATATGTAATTCCTATTCTAAGAACTCCCAGTGGAAACCCTGTGTGAGAGCAAAGTCATCTAAAAAGCCATCATTTGCGTGACATCCCTAAAATTGGATTCAATCTCTATAAACAAACAAATGGTGTTTCTGGACCAATAGAAGAATGCCCTTCAGCATATTGCCTGGTCACAATTTCCTTCTCTTGTATCCCCCTTCTGCCCTCTTATTTCATTATACTTCTTCCTCCTAATTCTTCTCCTACCTGTCTGAATGTTTCTTCTTAGTCTCATTTAGAAGACCATTGCCTATTTCCTGCACTGTAGGATCCCCAATGCATATGTCGATGCCAGGGCTTTGTCCTGGGATCTAATCTTTTCTCAATGTATATTATCTCTTGGTGATCTCCATAGCTCCCATGAGTTCATTTATCATCTCTATAAGAGAGCACCCCAAAATACAAAAAAAAAAAAGCCCTCATCGACTCTCCTGAGTGCCATTCATGAAAAGCTAACTGCCAATTTGCAGAACTGGATATCCTGGATGTATTTCAGAGTCAACAAGTCTGAAACAGAATGCCTTATCCTTTAATCAAAACCCTCTCTTCTTCATAATTGCCGCTTTTGTGACAGGGGTACCACCAGAAGCCTTGCAGTCAGCCATGTTGTCAGTCTCAGTCATCCGAATTTTTTTTTCTACTTTATCCCACATATCATATTAGTGGCCAAATGGTTTCTTCCCTGCCTCTTAAAACATTTCTCACCTTACCCTTCTCTATACAGAGAAGGTTACTATGTTAGTTCAAGCCCTTGGCATCTCTCCCATAGACTATTAATAATAATATTAAGCATAACCACCTACATTGAATCTGAAATACATGAGATAAACAGTCAAGTCTTCTGGTTTATTGTGGAAACACTTCCTTTTACTTTATTCATATTCATTTTCCTGATAATGATGTATGTGATGTATTGAGTACCTAGGTGGCAATAGCAGAAAGGTCATCACCTTCCTGGGTCTTGGTTTCCTCCTCTGTTGAAGGAGAGTATTAAACTAAATGCACACTTTCTTACTTGAAATCTTTGGAAGTATAGAGGCAGCTGGGTGGATCACTTCATAGAAAGCCAGGGTGAGAGATGGGAAGTCCTGGGTTCAAATCTGACCTTAGACATTTCCTAGCTATGTGACCCTGGGCAAGTCACTTAACCTCAATTACCTAGCCCTTAACACTCTTCTGCCTCAGAACCGATATCTAGTATTTATTCTAAGACAGAAGAGAAGAGTTTGAAAAAAAGAAATCTATGGAGTTATGAGTCTATTACTTTACACAAAAAAGATATGCAAAGGCAGAACACAAGGGCTAGATAACTGTGCAGCATGGACAAAATGGAGAAAGGGAAAGGAGAGAGAAGCATCAGATGGCTCTGAGCAGAGGAGGATGAGATCTGAGCTGATCTTGGATCCCGAGGCAAAATTCTATGTCTTGTTCCAAAACTTTCCTTTAGATTCACTTCCCTGTGTAAGGGGTAAAAAGGGGTTTTGGTTGGGTGAATATTAAAAGGTTTGGTCACCAGGGAATTGAATAATTATCAATACCCAATTAAAGAATAACCTCAAGTCAAAATGACTTTTATGGAAGTTTATTTACAAATGAGAAGAGGAAGAGAAAATAAGAAAACCAGACAGAACATAGATAGGATAAGTAATCTAATACACTAGGTAATTTGCTCAGGCCCCCTGGTTCAACCCAGGCAGATCTAATTAGTCCTCAGTCAGAAGAGGCTCAGCCTTGAGACTAAGACCTGAGGGCTAGAAATGAATGAAGCAGAAGCTTCAGTCACAGAATCTCTTTTAAAAGAGGAGTTCCTTTGGAGAAGTCCAGGAAGATTTAGTCTCTACACTCACCGAGTGTAATTCCAAGGGAGAGATTAAGAGCAGTTTCACCTAGTCCAAGGTCTCAGCCAGCCGTCTGAGCTCCTTCAGGTCCAAGTCACGAACAAGAAGAGGAAAGAGAGCAAAGAGAGCCAGCCCTGGAAGTTCTTTCAATTTATCTAGGCCAATTCTTTCATCATTTCATGTGCCTCCCTTCCGGTTTACATGTCTAAACACAACAGACGCTTTTCTTAGGGCTGCCTAGGGGACAGTCAGTCAATTCTGATTTGTCACCCATTCTTGTACATGTGGGTCACAGACTTCCCCACTTGAGAGTTAAATGGAGTTGTTTACACTACTGGTGATTAGATTTGAGAAAGGGCAGGAGATTTAATCTCATTATCACACTGTGAAGACATAGAAAGTGGGTATTGTGGAGCAATTAGAGCTTGGTTCTTGTCAATTGGGAAGGAGAAGTCAAGGAAGTTTATAAAAAGGGTTTTTAATAATTAACAAGGAAAGGAGGGAAGAGGATCAACTGTCAAATTAAGTCTATGGGCCAACTGTTAGAATGTTGGTTAAGGGAAACAGCTTCACTAAACTAACTATAAAGCATCCAGCATAAGCAGGGCTGTTAAGGCAATGAAAGGTGGGAATCTCACAGAGCACTTCTCAGGATGGTATCAGGATGAATCAGGTCTCAGGAAACCTCCAGGAACTCAGCAATTTAATCCAATAAAGGCTGGGGAGTATAGGGTTTACTGTGTTGTCCACCAGCCCCATAAAGCACCTAATTCAACCTAGTATCTTGACTTAAGATCTCTCAGTGAAATCAAAGTTAACTCCAATGTCCAAGATTCCTAGAATAAGTCCACAGGCTAGCTGAACAGTAGCCAAAACGTCTAGCTCCACTTCTCACTCCTCCAAGGCAAAACTGTCAGCTTTTTCCAGTCTGTGTACTAGCATCTGCCAACAATTCCAAGTTTGGAATGTCCAGCTTCTGACAGGTTTTGCTGGGTTTGCTCTTATACTACTTATAATAAGTCCTATCTGCAAATTTCTTATAACATATCTAGGTAACAAACAAAGAGCAAATGGAACAGAGGAGGACCAAAGAGCTGCAAGCAAAAACACAAAAACTCCAGAGAACTGGACACAGGCTTTGGAAGAACTCAAAATACAATTCAAAAAAAAAGAAAGGCTGAAGACAACTGGGAAAAGAAAATAAGTCATCTGGAAACAGAGGCACATGAACTAAAGCAAGAAAACAGTGTCTTTAAACCCAGAATTAACCACCTTGAAAATGAGGCAAAGAAGGTTAAAGATGACCAACAAAGAAAAATCAGACTAGAAGGAGAAGGATGACCAAAAATCCAGGTATGAAATTCAGTCTTTAAAAATTACAATCTAACAACTAGAAGCAAATGACTTCACAAGGCAGGAAGAATCTATAAAACAAAATCCAAAGAATGAAAAAATTGAGGAAAATATGAAACACATCATTGACAAAACTGCAGATTTGAAAACAGATCCAGGAGAGACAATTTAAGAATTAGTGGACTACTGGAAGATCATGACAAAAGGAAAAGCCTGGATATCATTCTAAAGGAAATTTTTCAAGAAAACTGCTCCAACATTCTCAAACAAGAAGGGAAAGTGAAGATTGAAAGAATCCACAGATCATCTCCTACATTTAATTCACAATTGACAATGCCCAGGAATGTTATAGCCAAATTCAAGAACTACCAGACCAAGGTAAAAATATTACAAGCTGCTAAGAAGAAGTCATTAAGATACCATAGAACCACAGTTAGGATAACACAGGATCTGGCTGCATCTACACTGAAGGACCAGAAAGCATGGAATATGATATTCTGGAAAGCAAGGGTACTGGGTCTACAACAAAGAATCAACTATCCAGCAAAACTGACTATATTCTTGCAGGGGAAAGTATGGTCATTTAATAAAATAGGAGACTTCCAAGCATTCATAAAGAAAAAACTAGACTTAAACAGAAAATCTGATGTCCAAACACAGAACTCAAGAGAATCACCAAAAGGTAATTAAGAAAGGGGGGGAAAAACAAAACCTCAAAACTTTTTTAAGGGACCCAATAAGTTCAAATGATTTGTATTCCTATAAGAAAAGATGATATTGCTAATTGTTAAAAATTGTTATTATCATCAGGGTAGCTAGAAGAAGTATACTTAGAGGGAACAGTGACAAACTGTATAAGATGAAATGTCAAGATATATATATATATATAAACTAGAGGGGAAGAAAGGAGATAATATTAAGAAAAATGTGAAAACAGACAAAATGGAGTAAATTTATATTCCATAAAGAAGTGCATGGGGCAAACAGGGGAGAAGATCAATACACTGGAAGGGGAAAGAGTTTGGAAAGAGGAAATACTTAATACTTAAGTGCATTGAAATTAACTTAAAGAGGGAAGAGCTATCAGATCCATTGGGACAGAGAATTGATTTTGCGCCTTATAGAGAAGTAGAAAGGTAACAAAAGGACTGGTGGGGAGGGAAGCAACACTAGAGAGGGAGAGGGCAGGGGCGGGGTAGCTTATAAAGATCCTAAAGAAGAATAAGAAGGGAGAGGGGAAAAAGCATAGTACAGTAAGGAGGGATTAGGGGAACTGATTAAAAACAAAACATTGCTATAGNATATATATATATATATATATATATATATATACACACACACACACATGTTTAAATATATATAAAACTAGAGGTAAAAAAAGAGGATAATACTAAGAGAAATGGAAGGAGCAGGGGAGAAGACCACTGGGAGGGTAAAGAGATTGGAGACAGGAAATACTTCTTTCTTACATGCATTGAAATTGACTCAAAGAAGGAAGAACAATCAGATCCATTGGGGCAGAGAACTGATTCATGCCCTATAGAGAAGTAGAAGGGTAATAAATGGACTGGTAGGAAGGAAAGCAATACTAAGGAAGGTAGCTTAAAAAGACCTTAAAGAAAAACTAATACAATCATTCTGGAGAGCAATTTGCAACTATGCCCAAAAGACAATAAAACTGTGCATGCCCTTTGACCCAGCAATACTTGTGCTAGGACTGTATCCCAAAGAGATCACAGAAGAAGGAAAAGGACCTATATGTACAGAAAATATTTAGAGCATCTCTGTGGTAGCAAAATTTAAAAACTGAAGGGATTTCCATCAACTTAAGGTCATGTTGGTGAACCTATGGCACATGTGCCACAGGGGGCTGCTCCTCTCCACCTCTCTGCCATGCTTGAGGACATTTTTATGTCACCTGCCCCTATGCCCAACAGCCCAATGGGAGTGTTTCCTCTCTCCCCTGTCTGGGATAAGGGGGATGCTCATATGCAGCATAAGGGTTGCAGTTTGGGCACTCAGTCTCTAAAAGGGTTGTCATCACTGATTAGGGAATGTCTGAAATCATCATGGCATAGGATTATAATGGAATACCTTCGCACCATAAGAAATGATGAATGGGATGATTTCAGAAAAACTTGGGAAGATTTGAAATGATGCAAAGTGAAGTGAGTAGAACAAGGAGAACACTGTACACGGTAACAGAAATATTGTACAATGATCACTATGGAAGTCTAAACTATTATCAGCAATATGAGGACTGAAGACAACCCGAAGGAACTCATGATGAAAAGTGCTATTCACAGCCATAGAAGGAACTGTCAGAATATGAATGCAGATTGAACCAATGCTATTTCTTGCCTATTTCCTTCATGATTTTTTTCTTACATGTGCAATATATCTTCTTTCACAACATGAGGAATATGGAAATATGTTTTGCCTGACAATACTGGAATATCCCATATCAGACTGTTTGCTTCCTGGGGAAAGCAGAGAGGAAAGAGAAAGGGAGAGAATTTGGATGGCAAAAGGTCCAAAATTAATTGTTAAAAAGTTCTTTCTATGTGTAATAGAAAATAGTAAGAAGGATGAGTTGGTTAAAAAAATGGAAATTGTGTTGAAAAAAAAAACACTCATCAGGATAGTCTCAGCCATTGGAATACTGGGCATGGCTTGGCTATCAGTGTGTTCTTGGCAGGGGTGTGTAAAGCACGGATTCTCGTTATGGAACTTTGACTCCTTGATCTTCCCTTCTTGTTCTCATACCACTAGGAAATGGTGCTTATTGTGTCACCCACAGAAAATTTGGCATTGACATTGACAGTGTGGGGAGCAAGGGGACATTCCAACATAGAAAGACTTTTACCTCAGATGCAAACTGTCACCAGCAATTACTGTCAATTAATAAGAACTTCCTAATGGAAGCTAATTATCATGAGAAATACCAAATGTGTGCCTGGAAGCAGCTGAGCAAGAAACTTTCCTGAGCCCAGAGGGAGGAGGATGGATATGTCAGATGGGAAGTGGGGAGTAAATGAGTTGAGAAGTGAGGAACCCCAAGTCTATAACTAATGCCAGCCTGTAGGCAGCTAATATCATAGTGACTAGACTGCTGGACTCTGAGCTTAGATAGTCCTGATTTCAGATTGTTATGTCTATTTTAAGTTAATCAATCAAGAACTTAAAGTACCCATACTTAACACTGAGTAAATCACTAACGGAAAAAGTTATCAAAGGCCACTAGCACTGGGGAGTGCTAGGCAAATTGAAAAGCTGTGATTGGTTCCTGTGAAGAGGGGGAGAGACAAAAAGTGATGTGGAAAAAGGAGATACCCAAGAGTCATTGACTCCCAGTCTTTATAAATGACAACCACAATATCATTTTTTAACTCTTATATTTAGTCAAACCCATTTTTACTCTTACAATTATTGGCAAAACCAATTTTAATTGTTACAAAATCCTTTCTCATATGCTTACTAGCTCTGAAACCTTGAGCAGGACACTTACGTTCTCTCAGCCTTAGTTTCCTTACATGTAAAATGATAAACTAGTACCTACCTATCTTTGTAATTGAAATCAAATGAATTGCAACCCTAGGCTGGCTTGATACCCATTTACATATGACTCTGCTCATTGAAAGAGATTAATTACTCAAGCTACTCAAGCAAATTTAGGTCTTGGCAGGTATAATCAGTTCTTGGACAACTCCATACCATCCTCCTGGAGACCCATATCTCAATGCTTAAATAGCAGTTTTGTATATTTTGGAAACTCTGAGCCCTAAACAAAAAACTCAGAGGAGTCATCATATACCACTTCTAGTAACTGTATGCTATTCTATCAGGAATGATGACAGTTAAGAATTGGAAACTGAGGAGTTGTCCATCAGTTGAGGAATGTCTGGACAAATTGTGGTATATGATTGTGATGAAATACTATTGTGCTATAAGAAAAAAAACATTGTAGTTAAATGTAGAAAATAAAAAATGTTAAAGGCATCCTTTTCAGATCATAATACAATAAAAGTTATATATAATAGAGACCATGGAAACATGAAGTAAAAATTAATTGGAGACTGTTATGAAGGTTAAGGTCCTTTTATTAGTCAATTCAGTGGAGCCCTGATATTCAAATAAAGTATGGAGGTCTGAGGTTGATTTGAAACTACTGCCTGAAAGCTCCCCTGAAAGGTGATGGAATTCTGTGACAGGCTAGATGCCCTAATAACAGTTCCCGTAGGAATCAATTGGCCTTGATGAAACTAGTAATCTGATCTTGACTTCCTGGGACCTTAATAATGTTTATAATCCAAGCACAAGCTTGATCTTAAAGTAATTGGATCAGCTAGGCTTGATTCCATGATCTGACTATATCTAAGATGATGACTTTGTCCTCAATAAGGTAGGCTACCAACTTATAAGTAAAAGGCTGTCTGAGGCTTGTAGATTTAACTGGGTTTACTGGATAGATTGAAGGAAAGGGAAATTGGGAGGTGGGAGAGAGGGAAATAGGTGAACCCTATTGAGCTTTTAACCTATAATAAGTACAATAAATTATGATGATATCTAAGTAGAAAGTTGGCCTAGGTGCTGAGTCCAGGGGACTTTGAGATTCTCCCCTGGCTCAGAAGCTGTTATTGATTTCGGAGATTTTGGTGATGAATTAATCTTGATAGATGATTAAGGCTCAGTTGCCTTAATAATAAATAATAAATAAATAAAATAATAATAAAATAATAAAGTGATAGTTAGCAAAGTAGTCTGAACCCTGCCTGCCTATAATACTCTACCCTCCTCCCGGGGCTCCTGCCTCCCTAACCCAGAGAAGAAGTGGACCCTGAGGAGTTTTGCTCCTCAATTTATACTCCTTTCCCAACTGCCAGACAGGCACATGCCCGGGGTTGCCTTGCCAGGTTTTGTATTCTAAAGGGGAAAACTGCTCTTTTGCATCTGCAAAAATGGCTGATCATTTTCTATACAAGACTAAATAACTTGTCAATCATAAAACCAAACAAACATACAGCTCTGTAGTGAAGCTGTTCTTTCCCCATTAAGAGAGTTTAAAAAGGCACATGTGTAGGCAAGGAGGGTGGATAAATTCAACTGCCTCCCAAAGAGACTGAAGAAAGGTACATATGGTATTTCAAGAAAAAAGGGAGGGAATAGCCTCTGTGACTGAGCAACATGGGAAAACTTCTGTCCAGCACAAGAGATATGTTGTCAATCTTTTGGAATGTACCAGGATGCAACTTTTATAAGAAAGAGGAAAGAACAGGCACTCTTTGGGGAATGTTAACCTTTTGGGACTGGAACTTTGCAAAGTCACTTTCAAGCATGCATCACTATTTCATAATCTTGATGTTTTAGAGCAATAATAAACACCACAAAAGCTATTAGAAACCTGTTAACCCTTAACATTTCACAGTTCCCCCATTTGGGGGTTATTTACCCCCAATGACCAAAGAAGAAAAAATTTGATAGGACATAATTTTTGGTCAAAATCCATAATGAGAATCTTGAAACAATATCCATGAAAACATCAAGAAATAGAAGAGGCATCAAATAGACAGATACAGTAAAACAAAAGGCCAAAAAATACAATAATGAATAACATCAGTAACTTCAAGTCATTCTGCATTCTTGTAGCCCATCCCCATAATCCACAAATTTTCATCTTGAGTCTCAGATGATGTTTGTTTGATCTCCAAAAAACATCTTCTCTTGGACATCCTGAGTCAATTCTCCTCTCTAGTAGATTTACTTCTGGATTCCAAGTTACTTATAGAGATTCCTTAGACATTCTTGCTAAAATCTACTGACACTTCCTAATCATGAGCTTTCTAGTATTCTAAGTAAGAGAGAGGTTGAAGTGGATCTGCAGGAGAGATGCAGATGCAGGGAAAAAGGGGAAGTCAGTTACCTGGGTTTTGAGCTGGGTCCTTCTCTGGTTTGACCTGGAGGGACTGGCTACTTTCCCGTGGCTATTTCTACCTTGTATTTCCCATCCTACCTGCTTCCCTGCTGGCTGGTTGATATCTACTGAGCTTCCTGGTGTGATCCTGAACCCTCTGGGCCATCTGTCTGTAAGATTAGGTCAGGGGTCCTTCTGGATCCAGGACCTCTCCCTGGGCACTGTCCTTCCTAACTGTCCAAACTCACTACCTCTATTACCATCAAAGTGGGGTTTTGGGTGAGTGTAGGTTTATCTATTAGGGACTGGGATCTTTAGACAGATAGGCAAGGATTTGCTCAATTTCTGTGAAGACTCTTGGTGACCAGATATACAGATCTGGGGGAGGTTTAGGTAGTTGTTATTAACTTAGGATTATCCAAATCCCCTTTTCACCTTTCCTTGTCATAATAAATCAAACATCCATCCCTGTTATACAGTGGTCTCTGTTACCTCAGGACAGGCTCTGCCTAGACTGGGTCTGTTAGCCTGTCAACCTACTGAAACTAGTTCTGTTGACCTCCCCAAAGCAGTTAAATCTTCTGAACCTTGCCCTAATTAAACATCTAATCCCATCCCCCAAACCTACCACCACCACTACACTAGAAATACATAAACCAATGCATGTGCCAACAGGATTCACTGGTTACACTTATACACTTATACAGGGTCAGTTAGATTCCTTCAGGTCATATCCAAACTCACAGATACCTGTATTTTCATCTCCTGGTTTTGTTTATATTCAAGAGGTTGAAGAAAAATTGGGAAAAGAAATGAAAGTGACACAGGAAAATCATGAAAAAATATCCAATAACATGCTAAAAGAGGTACAAAAAATGCTGAAGAAATTAATATCTTTTAAAAAATAGTCCAATTGGTAAAAGAGGCATAAAAATCCAAAGAGACAAGCTCCTTTAAAGCGGGAATTGGCCAAATGGAAAAGGATATACAAAAATGCCCTGAAGATGAAAACTGGAAAGACAGAATTGGCCCTTGGAAAAAGGCATACAAAAATTCACTGAAGAAAAGAACTCTTTACAATGCAGAACTGGTCAAATAGAAAAGAAGGAGAAAAGCTCACTCAAGAATATCAGGCCTTAAAAATTAGAATTGGGGAAGTGGAAGCTAATAACTTTATGAAACATCAAGAAACAAAGTCAAAAGAAAGAAAAAATAGAAGAAAATGTAAAATATTTCATAGGAAAAACAACTGACCTGGAAAATAAATCCAAGAAAGATAATGTAAGAATTATTGGATACCTGAAAGCCATGATCAAAAAAAAGAGCTTAGCTATCATCTTTCAAGAAATCATCAAAGAAAACTGCTCTTATATTCTAGAACCAGACAAAATAGAAATGGAAAGAATCCACCAATCACTTCCTGAAAGAGATCCTAAAAAGCTAACTCTCACCTCATAGTCAAATTCCAAAATTCCAAGTTAAAGGAGAAAATGTTGCAAATAGCTGAAAAGAAACAATTCAAATATCATAGAGTTACCGACACAATAATAGAAGGTTCAGCAGGTTCTCCATTAAAGGATCTGGAAAATGATATTCTAGAGAGCAAAGAAGGTAGGACTTCAACCAAGAACCACTTACCCAGCAAAACTAAACATAATTCTCCAAGGGAAAAAATGAGTATTCAATGAAAGAGAAGACCTTCAAACATTCCTAAATAAGAGCCCAGAGTTATCTGGAAAACCTGACTCTCCAATGTAAGACTGAAGAGAATCATGGAAAGGTTAAGTAGGAAAGAGAAATCAAAAGACATTCAATAAGGTTAAATTGTGTCCATTCCTACAAGGAGAGATGATTCTCATAACACGAAAGAAATCTGTCATTATTAGGGCAGTTAGAAGGAGTATACATAGTGTGAAAATGGGATTAATCCTACCCTGGCATTTCTAGATTTAATCACTAAAAGTGTAAACACCACCACTTAATTCTTGAATGGGGGAGGTATGTGACCCACATGTACAAGAGTGGGTGACAAATCAGAATTGACTGACTGCCACTAGGCAGTCCTAAGCAAAGCCTTTGTTGTAATTGGTACACATGAAATGAGAGGAAGGCACAGGAAGTGATGAAAGAAATGGCCTGGATAAATTGCAAAGGACTTTCACTCTTGGACCTTGAACTGGACCCGGAGGAGCTCTGGCTGAGTACCTTGGACTGCTTTATATTTCTCCTAAGAACTACACATGTTGAGTGAAAAAGAGTCACTCCCTTAGCTTCCCTGGAGGTACTAGCCTCCAGAGAGGCCTTTGATTGGGAGGAGGTCTCATGGCTAAAACCCTTGTTAAATGACTTTTAGGCTCTCTGGCTGGGGCTTCTGGAACCCTGCCAGAGTAAAGTCAAGACTTGAACACATAATCTAGTTCATTAAGCTAGATCTCTTACTCTGCCTCTTCACATTTCTCTACTTTTGCTCTCTCCTATATTTTATAAATTGCTAAAAATCATTTAGAATTAATTAGTATGAATTCTTGATGACCACCCCTTTGAATATTTAGTCCAACCATAATAATTTTCTCCTTTACAATAGGCAGAGGGTGAGAATGTGAAATGAATATGATGGGATAACATAAAAAATTAAATTAAGGCATAAAAAAGAGGAATGCATTGGGAGGAAGAGGAAGGGGGAAAAGAATGGGGGAAATTATTGCACATAAAATAGGCATTAAAGGGCCTTCACAGTGGAGGGGGAAATGGAGGAGATGAGGAAGAGAGCATGTGAACCTTACATTCATAAGAATTAGTTCAATGAGGGAAAAACATATATAATCATTTGGTCATAGGAAGCTATCTTATCCTACAGGAATTAGGAAGGGAAGGGAATAAGAGAAGGGAGGATGGGGCTGATAGAGAGAGGGCAACCTGGGAGAAATAGAAGTCATAAAGTAAACAAGGGGAAATAGAATGGAAAGTAATACACAGTAATCATAATGTGCAAATTTTTTATGTCTCTCTAATAAAGGCCTCATTTCTCAAATGTAAAGAGAAATGAGTTGATTATATAATCATGCAAGTCATTCCCCAGGTGATGTGATCAAAGGATATAAACAGGCTGTTAAACAAAGTAATGAAAGTTCTCTGTAGTCATGCAAAAAATCCTCTAAATCAATATAAATTAGAGAATTGCAAATTAAAAAAACTCTGAGGTACCACCCCACACCTATCAGATTGGCTATTATGACAAAAAAGGAAAATAACAAAACTTGGAGGGGATATGGGAAAGCCAGGACATGAATGCATTGTTGTGGGAATTGTGAATTGATTCAATCATTCAGAAGAGCAATTGGGACCTATGCCAAAAAATCTATAAAACAGTATGTACCCTTTGACCAAGCAATACCATTACTAGGTTTGTATCTCAAAGAAATTTTTTTAAAAAGGGTGGGGAGGATGGGAAGGACCTATACGTACAAAAATATTTAAAGCAGCTCTTTTTAGGGGGAGAAAGATTTGGAAAGTGAGGGGAGACCCACCAATTGGGGAATAACTGATTAAGTGATAATATATGATTATAATGGAATACCATTATAATGTAAAAAGTGACAAGCAGGAGGAGCTCAGAAAAACCTGGAAAGTTACATCAACTGGAGCAGAGTAAAATAAGCTGAACCAGGAGAACCTTGTACAGTGACAGGAATATTGTACAATGAACAACTGTGAATAGCAGCTACCCTTAGCAATATAATGATCTAAAATATCCCAAAGGACTCATGATAAAAAATCCCATTTCCTTTCAGAGAAAAAGAACTGAGTCTAAATCCAAACCAAAGCAAACATTTTTCACTTTCTTAATTTTTTTCTATTTGAGTTTCCTTCCACAAAAAGATTAATATGGGAAAATCTTTTACATGATTGCACATGTAAAATCTATATAAGATTGCTTACCATCTCAAGGAAGTTGTGGTATTTGGGGGGGGGGGAGGAAGCAGGGAGGGAATTCAAGACTCAATATTCTTTGAAAAATGTTGGAAATTGTTTTTACATGTAATTGGGGGAAATTTAAATTAAAATTTGAAAAAGAATTGAACTGCTTAGAAGTGATAGATTTCAATTCTGGATTGTGCCCTTAATATTCAGAATCTGAAACTTAGAAAATTTTTAGGTTCTGAATATGGAAATAGTAATTCAGTATTTGTAAAATGTTTCTGCATCTGACTTTACAGGGTTACAGATATTACTTGATCCTTTGAACTCTGGTGGAAGTATTCCAATAATAATCCTAAAATCTATCTAGTTGACAATAATACAAATTTTGTTCTCTGATATCCTATTGTCAATTATGTTTCAGTAATCTCATGTTCTTTAATGAGCTTGTTTGATAAATCAAGCAAATCAGGATAAGTTAATGATGAAAGGTTAATAGAAATGCAAAATCTATCTATATAGTACTAACTATAATTCTTAAAATTGTTTAACGTCATTATTGGTTTGAATCTTGGAAAAAGTGAATTAAGATTTGAGAGTTTTCTGCAATGTCCAAAATAATCCCCTGTTCAAATCTTGTCAGGGTTAATTTTTTTTAAGTAATAAATAACATAGGTTGAAATTACTGCCCCAAAACTAAATTTTTTTTCAGAAATTTTGCTCTGAAAACTCATGATCATCTTATCTTTCAATTGACAAAATAGTACTTGTACACTTATCATTGTCTGTGATGCTCTATTTTGAGGATTTGTAAATATTTACCACTATATACAAATTTCCATTTAGATTCTTTTTTCTTTTACTTTGAGTGTATAATTTATAAGTAAGTTTTACTGTTAATTATCTGCGGATTTGAGGGACTTCTTTTGAATTATATGGTATACTGAAATGATACAAATTTGCCTAAACCAGTGATGGGCAAACTTTTTAAAGAGGGGGCCAAAGGAAAGGAAATGCTCATCTGTCAGTCTGTTTCTAAGGTAACTCTTTTGAAGTTTCATTGTATTGTATCCTACTCACTGTATTTCGTCAGATTAGGAATATGTTGCGCAGACAGCTAGAACATTTCAGGGGGCCACATCTGGCCTGCAGGCCATAGTCTGCCCATCATTGGCCTAAACTATTGCAATAAGCCTAATTATAGCTCCATCATGCTCCTGTTACTCCTTTTATTTTAAGCACACTTTAGCACTCAAATAAAGGAAATTGTAAAGAGTCTTTCACATAAGGAGATTTAATAATAGTTTCTTTATTAGACAGAATTTGTACCATTAATGGGAAAACCCTGGTAGTGCTGTCTAACCTTGAAGTTCAGAAACCAAATATTGACTCTTTTAAATTGAGATGAATAATTGTTGCCTAACCCCTTTTCTGAGTCTCCTTGTAACTTACTCAAACAACTGAACTACTCCTTCTAGCCCCTCCTTTTAGATTTCTTAGATTTTTGAGTGAACTGGGATGTCTTCAGAATTGAGATTTCTTTCCATCTGGCTGGTTAAAGATTGTTCTTACTTCATGTTATCATTTGACCATTTGCTACATGCAAACTGCTGCTGCTGCCCTGTGTTGACACGTGTGGTTCCTGTCTCTTATGGACAACATTTTTTCTTGCATATTGGCCCAGAGATGAGGTTTGGTGAGTGACCGTGAGCTCTGATAGCTACATTGCTATTTTGCGTAGATGTTAGAAATCATACTAGGTGTGCCCATCCTTCCCCCAAAATTGATGTTTGAATCCATAAAAGACTTTGCTATTTGATACAGAATATTGAGAACTTTATTGTAAGATACTTCTTAGAGTCTTCCTTTCAGATATGATTGCTATAAGGCTATTGGACCACCAAGCAGGACAACAGTAAAACACAGATGGCTCCTACACTTCCCTGGATAATAGTCAGGGAAGTGACCTGGGGACTACCCAAGTAGAACTCCATCCTGACTCAACTGTCAATCTAAGTCAGTTTTGAGCCACTTGGGATCATTTGGTCATTCCTATGCCTCTCTATAGCTTCTGCATGAGATTAAGTAAGGAACTCATTTGTATCTCCTTTCTTCCTCCTCATAGAGCAAACTCAATAAGTAGAAGTCCACCTCTTTCCTTTTACAAGTGGCAACTCTGAAGCATTTTTCTACAAAAATTTGCCTCACCATAAAGCTCTAAGCTCCCATCATACTCCTAAACTCAGTCTGATTTTTATGTGACCCCTTTGTCAGTCACCAGACAGGTAGTTTCTGTCTCTCCTCTTAAAGTACAATTGTGCTAGCTGTGAGTGAGTGAGTGAGTGAGTGAGTGAGTGAGTGAGTGTGTGTGTGTGTGTGTGTGTGTGTGTGTGTGTGTGTATGTGTAAGAGGTTGAGAAATTTTCAAACACCAGATCTCAAACTGAGAAGAAAAAAAGGAGGTAAAAAGACATCTTTTGAGCAGTTACTCAGGTCAAGGAGAGCAGGAGAAATTTACTCTCCAGCCAGGCATGACTAGAATCTGAGTCATCAGGTGGATAATCTTCTTGGTCAGTACAAAATACTGCATTTGGAAAATGTTACCATCAACCTGTTCTTTTGAGATTCCTGAACACCACCATCCTTCTCAAGGCTCTCACCGTCATTCATTGTTCAGTTTGCACCAGAGAAGCTGATCCAATTCCCTTGAAATGAAATGATACAACAGACTCCACAGCATGTCATTAGTGTAGCTTTGTTTTTAGCTGTTCCACCAGCTGTCACTCCAAAGGGACCAAACTGGGACCATGGAAGGACCAAGCAAACCTCCAGAGTCCAAAGGAGAAAATTGGGACTTTGACACTGTTCCTGCTGACCATAGCAACCGTTTCAGCAACTGTGATTCAGTGAGGAATAACATCCATTACACCTGAAAAACCATGTAGACAACAGGCATGTCCTTTCTAGGACACTCCTGTAACTGGACTATCCACACCAGTGATCCTCATTCCTGCTTGGAACCAGCATTTAATCATCCCATGGAGGTGTGATATTCTACTTTATAGCAAACCAATTCATGTAAGAGGCTACAGGGACCCAGAAGATACCCAAAGGTCATGGAGGACAGAAGCCATTTGAGAGCTCCTGGGAGTTGGGATGTACCATGTCAGAATGACCTGCAAAGAAACTCAGGCCAAAAATGTTCTTACTCATGTCAAGAGTGACCCCTGTAAGTCTTCACCCCCACTGGGGCCTCCCTTGGCAAAAGCAAGGCAGTCCTGATTAGCTGACATTTTAATTAGGAGATGATCTAAGAGTTTTTAATTCTTCTCTATTACTTCACTGTTTGGGGAGGGAAGCAGCTGGGCAAAGTGGCCTGGTCATGAGACCTAGCTGCCTCTAGCAATCTATGAAATAACACCCAATCAAGATCTCCCTGCCTAAGTTTTCCCTTTGAAAACCAGGTCACCAGTAGCTTTGATGAGAGGCATAGCAAAGTCAAAGGGACATGTCCCTGTGCTAGCTTTGCTGACTTCAGTATACAGAGTAAACAAAAAGTAACAGTTCTCTGCCCAAGCAGTTACCTTGGAGGCTGGTAGTAACTACATTCTTTAGCAAGTTTTGGTTAAGGAGAGGTTTCTCTTTAAGCTAGACTGAAGGAGGGGATTTCAATATTAAAGAAAGGTGTATATTAGAAATTAATAATCAAATAATACAGAATAAATTTTTATTTTACTCAACCAAAAGCAAAATGTTAATCAATCAAACAAGTGGTTATTAAGTGCCTACTATGTACTAGCAACCAAGCAATGCACTGGGGATAAAAATACATAAGTGAAACTTTCCCTACCCACAGGTTAGGGTTTGGGGAAAAGCAGCAGGTAAAGTTCGCAGGCCATTTCTTTGGACTTGTGAAAGGATCTCTCTTTCTCTTTCTCTCTTTTTCTTTCCCTCCTCATCCCTTCCCTTCCTCTCCCCGTCTCTTCCTCCCTTCCCTTCTCTCTCTCCCTCTTGCTCTTCCTCCCTACCTCTCTCCCCCTGCCCCTCCTTCCTTCCCTCCCTCTCTCTCTCTCTCTGGGTTGGAATCCAGGACCCAATAGAGCACTTTTAAGTAAGCTTCCTCTTACTTTCCAATTTTTTTTATCACCCCAAAAAGAGCAGATTTAAGTGATTTTTTCAATACCTATAGGTCCTTTTCCTTTTTATTTTTTAATGCCCTTTGGACATAGTTCCAAATTGCTGAATCAGTTCACAAATCTCCCAATAGTTCATTAGTATCTCAGTTATTTCATATCTCCTCCAACATTGTCACTTTCCTTTTCTGTCATAATAGCAAATCTAAAAGCTATGGGGTGATCCTTCAGCCTTATTATAATTTGCATTTCCCTAAATAATGGTGATCACCCTCCTCTTGAGGAAAATACATAAAACTTGAGCACACTGATTAGATATTTTCTAGACTATGAATCCTCTGAAATGAAGTAATAAGATGTGATCCTGGCTGAAAGCCTTTCTCCAGGGAATCATCTGGAACTGGTCTGTTCAGAAGGCATTTTCTCATACTGAACAAGCTCAGGACTCTCCATTTGATGTCTTTCTTCATTCATGACAGTAATAAGATCTCTATCCCAAAGGAATTCTTGCTTGGGAATAAGAGATGATTGTTGCCTGAAGGACTTACCACATTCATAATATTCCTAAAGTTTTTCTCTAGTGTGGATTCTCTTATGTTAAATAATCTAAAAGTAGCAAGTATAAGCTTGTTCTCACTCATGAGGCTTCTCGCCAGTGAAGATTTTCTGACATGAAACAACTGTGGAGCTTTATATGAAAGCTTATCCAAATTAATGATATTCACAAAGTTCCTATCCAATGTGGATACTCTGATGTCTAGGAAGAGACTCCCTCCATCTGAAAGCCTTTCCACATTGTTTACATTCATAAGGTTTCTCTTCACTGTGGATTCTCTGATGTTTGGCAAGATTGCCTCTATCTGAGATCACCTTTCCACACTGTTTACATTCATAAAGTTTCTCTCCACTGTGGCTTCTCTGATGTACAGAAAACTGGCCTCTCTGTGAAAGCCTTTCCACACTGTTTACATTCAAAAGGTTTCTCTCCACTGTGGATTCTCTGATGTGCAGCAAGAGAGCCACTATCTGTGAAAGCCTTTACACATTGTTTACGTTCATAAGGTTTCTATCCACTGTGGCTTCTCTGATGTTTAACGAGAGAGCCTCTCTGTGTGAAAGCCTTTCCACACTGTTTACACTCATAAGGTTTCTCTCCAGTGTGAATTCTCTGGTGACTGGCAAGATGGCCCCTCTTTGTGAAAGCCTTTCCACAGTGTTTACACTCATAAGGTTTCTCTCCAGTGTGGATTCTCTGATGACTGGCAAGATGGCCCCTCTTTTTGAAAGCCTTTCCACAGTGTTTACATTCAAAAGGTTTCTCTCCTGTGTGTATTCTCTGATGTTCAGTAAAAGAGACCTTCCATGTAAAAGCCTTTCCACAGTATTTACACTCATAAGGTTTCTCTCCTGTGTGTATTCTCTGATGTTCAGTAAAAGAGACCTTCCATGCAAAAGCTTTTCCACAGTGTTTACACTCATAAGGTTTCTCTCCTGTGTGGATTCTCTGATGTTCAGTAAAAGAGACCTTCCATGTAAAAGCCTTTCCACAGTGTTTACACTCATAAGGTTTCTCTCCAGTGTGGATTCTCTGATGACAAGTAAGATGGTCCCTCTTTGTGAAAGTCTTTCCACAGTGTTTACATTCATAAGGTTTCTCTCTTGTGTGTATTTTCTGATGATCAGTAAAAGAGACCTTCCGTGTAAAAGTCTTTCCACAATGTTTACATTCATAAGGTTTCTCTCCACTGTGGCTTCTCTGATGTTTAGCAAGAGAGCCACTATCTGTGAAAACCTTTCCACATTGTTTACATTCATAAGGTTTCTCTCCTGTGTGAATTCTCTGATGTTTTGCAAGAGAGCCCCTCTCTGCAAAAGTCTTTCCACATTCTTTACATTCATAAGGTTTCTCTCCACAGTGCATGATTTGATGTGCAGCAAGGTCAGAGCTCTGACTAGAAGGTTTGCCACCTTTATTACTCATAGAAACCATCTTTACACACTTCCTTTTTGGATTTCTAATGAGGTCTGAACTACAGTCAAAGGCCATTCCCCCTAGGTCACCTTGATACATGGGCATTTTAGGAGGTTTCTCAGATGACTGAATAAGCCCTACTTCTTCAGGAAAGCATTTGATGTATTCACTATCCTGACAACAGTCATTTCCTGAGGTCAATTTCATATACTGATTTAAGACTGAATATTGGCTGGATTTCTCTGTAGTCTCATCAAAAATACTGTCACTCTTTAGATTTTTATTTACCTTGATATTAGAGTCAACAATTTCTCTCAAAAGGAAGTCACAGGGACCCTCATTCGTGCATCTTTGGGGGCCACATCCTTTCACAAAAAGGATCAGCTTTGTAGTCATTCCCTCCACTTCAAAAGTAGAAGCCTCTGAAGAAAACAAATAATGATATAAACACAGAAGGAAGGAGAACACACACAAAGAAATAGGAGTTCTTTCCTCTGATGGCAGAAAGCAAACTGATTGTTATTCTATTTCCCCGGGCCAAAAGGAGTTTTCAAATTTAAACAAGAGGAACCGGTCTTTGGATATGCCATTTCATCATATCTGTAAGATGGATGATTTTAGAAATATTTTGACATACAATAACAATGAAACAGGCAGGCTCAAGATTCTCATCATACTTTGTAACTCATGTCATGAATAAAGAATGGAGGAATGACCTGACCAACTTCCTTGCAGATAGACTACAAATGAAACCCTGTACCTGAGCATTTGTCCACAATACTGGACAGTGTTTCTCCTTTGTCCTTTCTATCTTTTCTAAAAAGTCACACTTGGATTATTCTTATAATTTTCTGAATCTCAGGTAACCTTCTAAATATTCTGTTCTTATGATTTTAGATGCACTATTACATGGTCATTCTTGGTAAATTTTATATGCTAAGCAGAGAAATAACTTCACATTTTTTAACTCTCATGCAATAATTTTCAAGTGAAATGTTTTCTTCTTTTTTCTATAGATATAAAAATATTATGCCATTTAGTGCAGACCAATTAAATATTAATTTTATTTTGTGAGCTACCATATACGTCTCATACTCTATACTATGAAAGAGAATTCTTTACTCTATTGCCTATCCTGAGTTAACACTAACTTAAGTACCTCACCAGATTGTGAAGACAGGATTAACTCTCCTTTGTCCACCTTTTTTTTTTTTTTAACCCTTAACTTCTGTGTATTGACTTATAGGTGGAAGAGTGGTAAGGGTAGGCAATGGGGGTCAAGTGACTTGCCCAGGGTCACACAGCTGGGAAGTGTCTGAGGCTGGATTTGAACCTAGGACCTCCCGTCTCTAGGCCTGGCTCTCAATCCACTGAGCTACCCAGCTGCTCCCTTTGTCCACCTTTTAAATTGAATCAAAAAAAGAATGAACACCCTATTTAGTGCTAGGTGAGAAGGCAGCAAGATATTCAAGAGCTCCACCCTTTTTTTTTTTTAACTAGAATCAGTCAGAAACTTGTGAATTCTTTTAAGAGTTCACACTTTCAAAACTGTTCAATCAGGAAACTGTGAACCTTTTTGATGAGAAATTGACCTTCAGTAGGTAAGAAGTTGATCCCACTGCCTAGGGGGCAGTGTTAAGACAATTTGGAAACTATGATTGTTCCCTGCGAAGAGGGGAGGAGACAAGAAGTCACCATAAAAGCAAGTCTGAACTCCCTCAGAGTAGATGGTCTCTGAGAAGATAGTCTGAAGAAATTGTCTTCTGGAGATAGTCTTCTGACTGGGGAGAGTCTTCGAAGGAGCTTTGCTGGAGACTGCGGTTGGATCACGGGTTTGGAACTCAGCTTCAACTTATACTCTGACTCCTGGACTACATTGGGTGAATGAAAGGCTGACTCCCTTCCTAAGTGACTTAAGTGACTAGCTTCCATCCTTCACATTTCTCTACTTTATTTTTCCCCTCTATTTTGATAAATAAGCTTCTGACCTGAGATTATAATAATTTTAGTGACCATGTTATTTCATATAATTTAAGTCCAACCATTAAATTTAACCTCTACAATACTGAGTCCATAATCCATTTTTTGGGAAATGAACAGCATGCTTAAGTGGTGGTCTGCCAACCCCCAAGTCTAGCACTCCCTTCAGTACAAAAAATAAAAGTCTTTTGGGATAACAGCTTTTATACACTTACTTTCACCTCACTCACCTGGACAAAAGCTCCTTGGGTCTTTTTGCTCTAGCAGCCATGGTGCTTCCCTTTGCTGAATACAGGAGATAAAATTTTCTTTAGAAACTGGAAGCCCTGGATATAAGAAAGAAGCAAGGGTTCAGGAGAGAAAATTTTTTTAAATTGTTAATGGAAAAGGGGCATGCAAATAAGACTACAGAATAGTTTCTGTTGTATTCACTAGTGGGACATTTGCAGGAGGGCAGAGGTCATGGAAACCATTTGTAATCAGAAAATTGCATCTTTATTTATGCTTTTTAATAGAAGGATAGGCACATTCCACAAACTCCATTATCTAGAAATTAAAGGTAGCTGGTAGCAAAGGGGTAAAAGATCAGAACTCAGGAGTCAGAAAATCAAATTTAATTCAGCCTCAGAGAGATGGTAAGTGGGTGCTACTGGGCAAGTTATTTAACCTCTGTTTGCCTCAGTTGCCTCCACTATGAATTGAGGACAAAAAGAGTATCAAACTCATAAGGATGTTGTGAAATTAATAATTATGAGCTCCTTTACCCAGTAATGGGCATAGTACAGGTATTTTGAAATGATTATTCCTTTTATTTCCATTCCTATCATGTGGCCTACAATTTGAGGAAAAAAATAAGGATAAACTTGCTAGAGTAGACAGAATTAGGGGCTGTGAGCTACAGTTTTGTACTTCTTTTTAAATTTTATTTTCATATAGTTATTTATTTATCTGTTTGTTTTTAAAGCCCTTACCTTCTGTCTTAAGAGTCAATACTATGTACAGGTTCCAAGGTAGGATAGTGGTAAAGGCTAGGCAATGGAGACAAACAACTTGCCCAAGGTCACACAGATAGAAGTTTCTGAGGCCAGATTTTAACCCAGGACCTCCTGTCTCTGGGCCTGGCTCTCAACCCACTGAGCCACACAGCTGCCCCCGTGTGTGTGTGTGTGTGTGTGTATTTACTGTATTTTTAAATTTAAATTAAACTTAAATTTAAAACATTTTTTAAATTTTTTCCATGTTTACACATTCATTTTTCCCCTCCCAGCTCCCACAAGCATTTCCACTGGGTTATACAAATGTTATCACTCATAAATATTTCCATATTATTAATTTTTTCAATAGAGCAAACTTTTAAACCCCAAATACACAAATCATATATCCATATAGACAAAATGACTATTCATTAGTTTTTCTTCTGTGTTTCTACTCTCACAGTTCTTTCTCTTGATGTGGAAAGCATTTTTTCTCATAACTTCCTTAGTATTGCCTTATATTAGCTGTTAAAATGATGGTTAAACTGTTATATTGTGTATAAATGAAGATTTTGAACTTTGGACTTAATACCCCAGAAGTCCCTTAGTATTTCCCAAAATTCCCTTTAATCTCTCCTGTGCCTCCACGTTTGCGTGGTCACATTATTGTTTTAGAAGTTCTCTCTCTCTTTCTCTCTCCTTCTTCATGAGCGTGGCTGAAGTTAGTTTAGCACCTTTTCACTAGTTTTTTGTGTTAGTTTAATATTAATAAAATTTTATAAAGTATAATATTTAGTTCTTGTAATTTTAATCTCTACATTTATGTCCTACTAATTTTAACTTAAAAGCTATCTGAGTAAAAAATTTTGAGAATTTGTTTCCCTTTGTGGTAGGACATAAATGTAGAGATTAAAGCTTCTCACACCCATCTGCCCAGCCTGCAGCCCCTGTTTGCCATGACTAAATCCACTGTTGAGAGTCTACCAATCCGAGCTGGGTTTTTTTTTTCCTCAGAGGATGGGACCAATCCTTTTGATCCTTTTCCCCACCCCACAAGGATTTTCCAGCCTATCCTAGCCATTTTCCAACAGAGGTACACAGCATGGAAAAAACAAACCATGCTATTGAACCACACCCCCTTCTACTTTTCAAGCAAAATTTTTTTTTTAAGAAAGCTGACTCTGGGTTCCTGATTAAGACTCTAAGACTGAAGGTTTTTTCACAGGAAGGGCTAAAAAGCCTAACATCAATAGATTTAAAATCAGTTTTGGGAAATAAACCTGTTTTTCCTTCACTTTCCTGACTCAAAACATCAAGGTTGTTTTTTTAAAACCAGTCCTTCATAATACCCTATTGTCCTCCCTAGTAATTTCCCCCTTCTCTCTGTTTACTCTATAAACAAACTCCATTTAGTGTCTTCTTGAGGACAAAATGCTATTGCAAAGCATGCTCGAATCTCTGCAGTTTAGCTATTCCTTTTAACTAATGCATATTGGCCCTGCTTGATCTTTTTAACAGCAGTTTGTATTTTCACTGGCTATTTACCATCCTGCTTCCCCTCAAGAATATGCAAAAAGCTATTCTGTTTAAATTAAAGGCCAAACTGAAAATTTTTGACAAAGTTTTGAAAGTCTTAAATGCTCTCAACATGCAGACTGGAGATTCTGCCCACTGAGTATATGATGAAATCCAGAGTTCTGACAAATCTAAATGGATAAATATGTGAGGGAGGAGAAAGAACCTTAAAAGAGATCTGGAAGTTTATTGCTTGCTAATCATTTTCAGCTTCTCCCCTCAAGATAGTAAACAAGTCTATTTGGAATTGGTAAAAAGGATTTTTTGACTGCACTGCCTGTTCAATGTCACACTTATTGTTTTTGCTGATTGCATTTAAGATTTAATTTTTTAAAGTTTATCTGTATTAACCTGATCAATACTATTCTATTATAGGATTTTTTTATCTGTACCGTTTCCCTATGATTTTACTGAACAACATATTACTGTAAAAAGCCCATAAGTTTTATGTATCCTGTATTTCTCATCTCAACTATCGAGGTCGCATATTGCTTATACAGCCTTTTCTTTTATTTTGCCTTTGTTAATTGTCACATACATGGTAATGGATGGACTCCATCAAAACTGGTTACAACCTATATAAGACCTTAGAGAATATGATGACTTAAGAATTTAAATTGTAATTTTAAGGGATCTTGAAAAATGACTTCAGATATCTAGTGGTTTTTGAATGGATGCTATATGTATACACACACACACACACACACACACACACACACACACACACATTATAAAGAATGTTGTATTAAAAGGTAGAGAGCCAAATAGAAGTTCTTACTGCCGGAAGCCATCAAAGCCGTGACATTTAGCAAGGCTAGTCACCAGCTCTGACAATCTAGCACAGCAGGTTGTCGGGAGGATGGAAATTCCACACTCAGTTTCCCCTATGTGATTCTTTTTACAGTGACATTCACTTACATTGAAATTATTGCAATCAGTATCCTTATTCAGTTCCAAGGAGACACAGAAAAACAATACAGGTTCATGGCAAGAACAATCACAGTGACAGACTACCCACTATCCCAAAATAAACCACTGTACAAACCCCCAGAGTTTAGAAATTTCCCCTAGAATAAGTCCAGCAAAAAACCAGCAGGTAGTGAGTTAATGCAAGTTTCTAAAGTTCCCAGCAAGAAAATACCTGGCCTGAGTTTGTTCCCAAACTCCCACAGACCAAAGAAACAGTGAAACACAAGGAAAATAAGGCAATGACAAATTAGCACAGAATCACCCTTCCAGAACTGCATTCTTATTGACTCTATAGCAGAAAGAACAGCAAACATACTTTTTAAAAAATAGTGAAAAAGTGAAAGAACATAATGGGAACACAATTTGGACTAGACTGATATTATTGTATCTTATTTGATGTAATCGACTACCATAACTATCTCCTTGATTGATGATGGGAATGAATAATATAACATAACTATATACATGATTTAATTAATTGAAATATAATTAACTATTATCTTAGCTAGGAACTAATGTTCTTGTATCTCACGGATGGCTGAAAATAATAAGTCCCAACTAAGCCATTCCATAATGAATAATTCTTGACAAGCTTGCTTCTTTGTTTAACCACAGTAAGATAATTAGTAAATGCCAGGATGAAAAAAAGAATCACAAAGGGGAAACTGAGTGTGGAATTTCCATCCTCCCGACAACCTGCCGTGCTGGATTGTCAGAGCTGGTGACTAGCCTTGCTAAATGTCACGGTTTTGATGGCTTCTGACATCCTACCAAAACTTTTTATATATAAAGCAGGAAGCCAAAAAGAATTCCTGCCTGTATGATATTTTAACTCTTCAGTTTAATTTACTTCCACCAGAAAAATCTAGATTTCTTGGTGATGTTATAGACCCAAAATAGGCTTTCATCAGCAGTTGCCAAGGTTGAAAGATTTCCTATATCTGTAGATTTATGACAAGTATACATCAGTTCATAGGTTTTTTAAAAATATCACAGAGCAAGTGGCTATCTATATAAAGTCATTTGAAGCCTATATAATAATGAGTTTGTTTGCTATTGTCAATAACTGGGCTATTGTGAATTTTGGGGACTTTGGTACTTTCTTTGAATGTGCATTATCTACTTTATTACTGTTTTTATAAATCTGTTTTATTGTGAAAATCATTTGCACTCACACAGTGGTTCATGGCCAAGTTAAAAAGGAAATGGATCTCATTTTTTGGTGAGGAACCTTTGTATTCTACCTCTCCTTGGCTAACATACTGTGTCACTGATTCTAAGCTATATGTTTTTGATTTTTAAAATATTTTTATTACTATTTTTTCCTTGTATTTTCAATATGGTATTTGAGTATTTTGAAGTACATATAATCAATATTAATTTTTTTTATTTTGCAGCAATAAGTCTAAAATACATTTGTCCTAATATTAATGCATACCCAAAAAGCTTTAAACTATAGAAATAGTTCCTCTGATTGTTTAAAAATTATGGGACTAACACTAGAAAGTATAGGAATAGAAGTTCCTTTCCTAAAAATAATAAACAGTATATATCTTAAACCATCAACAAGCATCATATGCAATGGGGATAAATTAGAAGCCTTCCCAATAAGATCAGGAGTGAAACAAGGATGCCCATTATCACCTCTATTATTTAACATTGTACTAGAAACACTAGCAGTAGCAATTAGAGAAGAAAAATAAATTGAGGGTATTAAAATAGGCAATGAGGAGATTAAGCTATCACTCTTTGCAGATGATATGATGGTCTACTGAAAAAATCCTAGAGAATCAACTAAGAAGCTTATAGAAATAATCAACAACTTTAGCAAAGTTGCAGGATACAAAATAAATGCACATAAATCATCAGCATTTCTATATATTTCCAAAACATCACAGCAGCAAGAGATAGAAAGAGAAACACCATTTAAAATCACCCTAGACAATATAAAATACTTAGGAATCTATCTACCAAAACAAACACAGGAATTATACGAACATAAGTACAAAACACTTTCCAAACAATTAAAACTAGATCTAAACATTGGAAAAACATTGACTGCTCATGGGTAGGACGAGCTAACATAATAAAAATGACCATTCTACCCAAATTAATTTACTTATTTAGTGCCATACCTATCAAACTACCAAAAAACTTTTTTAATGAATTAGAAAAAAACTATAACAAAAGATCAAGAATATCAAGGGAAATAATGAAAAAAACGTGAAGGAAGGTAGCTTAGCAGTACCAGATATTAAGCTATACTATAAAGCAGCAGTCATCAAAACAATATGGTTGCTGGCTAAGAGATAGAAGGGAGGACCAGTGGAATAGGCTTGGGGTAAGTGACATCAGCAAAACAGTGTATGATAAACCCAAAGAGCCCAACTTTGGGGACAAAAATCCGCTATTTGACAAAAACTGCTGGGAAAATTGGAAAACAATATGGGAGAGATTAGCTTTAGATCAACTTCTCACACCCTACACCAAGATAAATTCAGAATAGGTGAATGACTTGAATATAAAGAAGGAAACTGTAGGTAAATTAAGTGAACACAGAATAGTATACTTGTCAGATCTCTGGGAAAGGAAAGATTTTAAAACCAAGCAAGAGTTAGAAAAAATTATAAACTATAAAATAAATAATTTTGATTATATTAAATTAAAAAGGTTTTGTACAAACAAAAACAATGCAACCAAAATCAGAAGGGAAACAACAAACTGCGAAAAAAAATCTTTATAACAAGAAATTCTGACAGAGGTCTAATTAATCAAATATACAAGGAGTTAAATAAATTGTATAAAAAAATCAAGCCATTCCCCAATTGATAAATGGGCAAGGGACATGAATAGGCAATTTTCAGATAAAGAAATCAAAAGCATCAATAAACACATGAGAAAGTGTTCTAAATCTCTAATAATTAGAGAAATGCAAATCAAAACAACTCTGAGTATCACCTCACACCTATCAGACTGGCTAAAATGATAGCAGGGGAGAGTAATGAATGTTGGAGGGGATGTGGCAAAATTGGGACATTAATAAACTGCTGGTGGAGTTGTGAAATGATCCAACCATTCTGGATGGCAATTTGGAACTATGCTCAAAGAGTGATAAAAGAATGCCTGCCCTTTGATCCAACCATACCATTGCTGGGTTTGTACCCCAAAGAGATCATAGATAAAAAGACTTGTACAAAAATATTTATAGTCATGCTTTTTGTGGTAGCAAAAAAACTGGAAGGCGAGGGTATGCCCTTTAATTGGGGAATGGCTGAACAAATTGTGGCATATGTTGGTGATGGAATACTATTGTGCTCAAAGGAATAATAAACTGGAGGAATTCCATATGAACTGGAAAGACCTCCAGGAATTGATGCAGAGTGAAAGGAGCAGAGCCAGAAGAACATTGTACACAGAGACCGATACACTGTGGTAAAATCGAATGTAATGGACATCTGTACTAGCAACAATGCAATGACCCAAGACAATTCTGAGGGTTTTATGGAAAAGAACGCTACCTACATTCAGAGGAAGAACTACAGGAGAGGAAACACAGAGGAAAAACATCTGCTTGAACACTTGGGTTGATGAGGACATGATTGGGGATGCAGACCTGAAAGGACCACACCAATGTAACTATCAATAATATGTAAATAAGTCTTGACTGACCACACATGTTAAAACCAGTGGAATGTGAGTTAGCTATTGGGGGGGGGCGGTTAGGGGGTGAAGGGTAAAGTAAAAACATGAATTATGTAACAACGGAAAATTTTTCTAAAAATAAAAAATTAATTAAAAAAATTATGGGACTTTCCTTAATGATTCTGTCTGATTCCAGAAGAAGAGAATACAAAAAGAGCCATTGCACATGGCCAAAGAAGCACAAAGCTAAGCTGCATAGTGCCTTTAGAGCACAAAGGTCAAAGAGACCAATCCCAGTGGGACTGATGTAATTTTGAGCCAAGACAAGAGGACTTGAACTTGTTTGGAGTTCAAGGTTGCAGCTATTTTCACATATGTCAGAGGCTAGAATTCCTCTGAGCCCTAACAAGTACCTCACTTTCACTGCTTTTCCGGTTCCTATAATCTAGTCCCTTTTCTGTCTCTCATAGTGTGGCAAATTTTCTGTAGTCCTAGCTACTGATTGCATAAGTGCATAATTATTTAAATCACTTCAATTGGGTCTTGATTCAAGGACCTGCTATACTTTTGTTTTTCCTTTACTTAGATTTTTTAGACATGACTTTGATATTTTATATTTCATCCACAAGTTATTTTTTCTCTTTGTTTGAATTTTTAAAATTTCTTTTGCAAATTGATTCAGATACCTCATAACTCAGCTATGCATCCCTGAGTGATCCCTGTGTGTGTTATTATCATTCTCAGGGGGGACTATGTTATTGCTGTGAACTTTGATTTTAATTTGAGCAATTTTAGGATAAGAAACTTGCTAACTCCCAGAATCCAGAAGACAAACCTGTTTAGAGAAGATGCCATGAAGATGCCTGCAGAGTCCACACGCTGTACCAGAAGATCCGGACTGAACTTTGGGATGTGAATTTGAACTATGGGGGGTTGAATGCATTTGTTTTGAATGTATACTTTTATGCCAAAGGGGAATGCCCCCAAACTGGCTTTTTGTCAATGTAGCAATCATTGATTTTGTTATTTTTTTCCTTTTATCCACAAATTATTGCAATTTTTAAGTTGATTATGTTTTCATGATCCATTGGGGAGACTGGCCTCCCAAAGGATCACAACAGCTATGTATAAATGGAGATGTTGAACCTTGCACATCATCTCCCAGAAGTCCCTTAGTATTTCCCAAAATTTCCTTTAATTTCTCCTGCGCCTCCATGTTTGTGTGGTCATGTTATTGTTTAAAAAGTTCTGCAGCTCTTCCCTCTCTCTCTTTTACTCACAAGTGCACTGAATAGCTAGGTCTCTTACTTTAATTATTATTAATAACTTTTTAAATATACTTGGAATATTGGACATTAATTTTTAAATCCACAATTGATTAATGGAGAGAAACCCAAAGGTGTGATTATTTGACAGACTTGTGTATGTGCTAAGCTATAACATTGAGGGCTTCAAGGGGATTATCCCTGTGATGGTATTGATACAGGGATGGACAGGAACCAGTGTTCAGATGAAAGACTTCTATGAGGTGCGATATAGATGGGTTTCCAGGACTTACTGATTTGCCTGGGCCCCAAGAAGCCTTTTCTGTACACAACCCTGTCGAGGAGAGCAACAATGACGGACAGCTTCGAAGTTCGACTTAACCAAAGCTTGATAGAGTTGTCTCCCCCAAATTTCCCCTCATACCCTCAACCCTAATCAGGTATTCACAAAGAACCTATCTGACTAAAGATATTTTAAAAGGGTGGTTTATTGTAACACAGGTTGTCACAAAAATAAAGGGTACAAGGGAGATATGGATGTATAATGACAGTGATAATGAGTATCGTATCTATGATCTCCTCAGATGCAGTTGGTGGGAGGAACACCTACTCCTATCACCCTGACTGCTGTTGTAAGATATACCCTTCTCTCTAGCAGGTTTGGTTGATAACCTGCTGCCCAAGTAAGGCCCTTGAGAGGTTAGATAGATGGGTAACCTTTCCAGGCCCAACATGGGGTCGGATAAATTGGTATTGGGCTATTGATCTGCCTTGGATAATGTTCAGGATCTAACTTCGTTTGACTCCCTTCCCAAGGGCCATAATAGAAAGACCACTCAGGAAGGTACTTGTTGTTGAACAATCTTTATCTATAAGTAGGGAAAGGATAACAACGTCAAGGCTTGGGGATTGGAAACCCTAGTGATCTTTTATCTATTAGACTAATTAACAATCAGGGCTTGAGGCTATTAATGTGGTGGAGGCTAGAGATTTCACTCTCTCCCTCTATCTCTCCCTGGACCTGGCCACAGCCAAGCCAGAGAATAGGGAAGGCTATTGCTGCAGATGTATTCATGGTCTTTATTCTCTCAACTCTCTCACTACTAGCAATGATGATTCATTAGCTCTCAGAGGCTATCAGGAAATAGATTCAGCCTTATTCCTACCCACTTCTTAAACCACCCTTTCCACGCTTCAACTACCCTTCCAGCCGCCCACTGCCCAGATTGAACCACAAACGTTGGCAGAGATCTGTGATCTCCAGTTCTCTGCCTCTGAGTCCAGAGACCTCTGAGTCCAGAGACTTCTGTCAAAAGTGGCTGTGAGGGGTATATATAGGGTGGGGCCAACTGATGTCTGCCCTTGGCTCTTGGCACCTGGGAACATTCCGAGTCTCTCAGCTGCCATCCCTGTCAATCAAGTAGCATCCATCTCTTCCCACAGGTTCAGGGATGGGTATAGAGAGTGGGGTAGGAATCCCTATTCAGTCACTATAGGTATAGGGTCTTTTGGCTTGGGCCAAGCCAATGGTTTGGGCCAAAATGCTCTTTTCTCCTCCCTCTAATCTGTCATCTAATCTAATCTAGAGACAGGGAAGCAAAGGTCTTTCTTGGCTGGCACAGAGTTGGGTAGGATGTCTTCAGGCTAGCTCAGCAAGCCTTCTGAGTCCCAGATCCCTCCAACTGCTAGAGTCTAATTAGCCTCTCTGGTGTTATTCTGGAGAAACAGGAACGCTAGCAGATCTTCCAGGCACAAAAGGAAATATAGGGAAAACCCCAGGTATCCAAATCTGAATCCTGAGGTAGGTGAAAGTCCTCCGTCTCCCACTGAGTCCAGAGACGAAGTCCCTCCTCTCAGTTCTATCTCCCACAATCCTTTCTTGCTCTTCCAACTGTCGCTCCTACTCTTCAAGGTTCCTTGCTTGCAACATTCCAAAATCTCCTTTCTGTGCCAAACCTTTCCTACATAGCAAAGTCCATTACATTGTATTATTCCACAATGTTTCACTTTCTGTATATAATGTTCTCTTGTTTCTGCGCATTTGCCTCTACATCAGTCCAGGAGGTTCTTCCATTTCATATAGAAATCCTCCAGTTCATCATTCCTTAAAGCATAGGAGTATTCCATCACCATCATATAACACAATTTGTTCAGCCATTCCCCAATTGAGGGACACGCCATCATTTTCCAACTTTTTGCCACCACAAAGATCATGGCTTTGAATATTTTTGTACAAACATTTTTCCTTATGATCTCTTTAGAGTACAAACCTAGTAGTGGTATTGCTGGGTCAAAGGGTATGCATTCTTTTAAAGCCCTTTGGGCAGAGTTCCAAATTGCCTTCCAGAATGGCTAGATCAATTCACAACTTCACCAGCAATGCATTAGTGTCCCAATTCTGCAACAACCCCTCCAACATTTATTATTCTCCTTAACTGTGATATTGGCCAATCTATTAGGTATGAGGTGAGATCATATCCCAAAAGCTGGGATCTTTGGGGTTTATTGCTGAGGTCATTTGCACCAAGTTATTCCACTGATCTATCCTTCTATCACCAGTACCATATTGTTTGGATGATCACTGCTTTATAGTATAATTTGACATCTGGTACAGCAAGGCCTCCATCCTTCACATTTTTTTTCATTAGTTCCCGTGATATTCTGGATCTTTTGTTCTTTCAAATGAACTTTGTTATAATTTTTTCTAATTCTATAAAAATGCTTTTTTGGCAGTTTGATAGGTATGACACTGAATAAGTAAATTATTTTAGGTAGGACTGTCATTTTTATAATATTAACTTGTCCTCCCCATTAACAATTAATTTTTTCCAATTGTTTAGATCAGTGATGGGCAAACATTTTAAAGAGGGGGCCAAAGGAAAGGAAATGCTCATCTGCTGGTCTGTTTCTAAGGCAACTCTTCTGAAGTTTCATCATATTGTATCCTACTCATTGTATTCATCAGATTAGGAATGTCACCCAGCCAGATATAACATTTCAGGGGGCCCGCAGGCCATAGTTTGCCCATCACTGGTTAAGATCTAGTTTTATTTGTGTGAAAAGTGTTTTGTAGTTGTGTTCATATAATTCCTGAGTTTATGTTGGCAGATAGATTCCCAAATATTTTATATTACCAAGAGTGATTTTAAATGGAATTTCTCTTTCTAACCCTTGCTGCTGAGTTTTATTGGAAATAAATAGAAATGCTGAAGATTTATGTGGATTTATTTTGTATCCTGCAACTTTACTAAAATTAATTATTTCCACTAGCTTTTTAGTTGATTTTCTCAGTTTCTCTAGGCATATCATCATATCACCTGCAAATAGTGATAGTTTAGTTTACTCATTGCCTACTTTAATCTCTTCAATTTTTCTCTCTTCTCTAATTGCTACAGCTAGTGTTTCTAGAAGAGTGTTAAATAACAGTGGTGATAATGAGCATCCTTGCTTCACTCTTGACCTTAGTGGGAAGGCTCCTAACTTATCTCCATTACTGATGATACTTGCTGATGATTTTAAATAAATAGTTTGTTATTCTGAGGAAGGACCCTTCTATTCCAATATTTTCTAGTGTTTTTAATAGGAATGGGAGTTGTATTTTGTTAAAGAGTTTTTCTGAATCTATCAAGATAATCAAGTGATTTCTATTAATTTGTTTGTTGACATGGTCAATTATGTGGATGGTTATATTGTTTAGTTTTGTAAGTGAATAACCATATAAAATCACAACCTCAAAACAAAAACCCAAATCAACAACTGAAAATTATACTGGATCATTGTATTGCTGAGAATACCCAAGTCTATCACAGTTGATCATTCTACAATATTACTGTTACTGTGCACAGATGTTCTCCTGGTTCTGCTTATTTTACTCTACATTAATTCATGTCAGTATTTCCAGCTCTTTCTGAAATCATCCTGGTCATCATTCCTTACAGCATGAAGTATTCCATCACCATCACATACCACAATTTGTTTAGTCATTCATCAACTGATAAACATCCCTTCAATTTCCAATTCTTTGCTACTACCAAAAGACTAATTACAAATGTTTTCCTACAAATAGGTCCTTTCCTCTTTTTTTCTGATCTCTTTGGGATACAGACCTAGTAGTGGTATTACTGGATCAAAAGGGGTGCACTGTTTTATAGCCCTTTGGGAGTCATTGCCCTCTAGAATGGATGGATCAGTTCACAAATCCACCAGCAATGCATTAAGTGTGCCAATTTTGCTGCATCCCCTCCAACCTTTGTCATTTTACTTTATTGTCATACTGACCAATCTGGTATGGCTGAGGTGGTACCTCAGAGTTCTTCTAATTTACTTCTCTAATTAAAAGGGATTTAGAACATTTTTTCATATAAGTAGTGAGAGCTTTGATTTCTTCATCTGAAAACTGCTTTTTCACCATTTGTCAACTAGGGAATGATTCTTATTAATTTGACTATTTTTATGAAAAGCAGGAAGGAGGAGAACCCAGGGCAGAGATCAGCATTTTTACTTTTTAATCACTGACAAAGACTCAATATGCTGTACATCTGGCATGGAATGAAGAAATTACCTTAAAGACAGTTTCTGGGTTAACAGAGGAAATGGTCCTTACCCACAGAGAGTAGATTCTGCACAATCTCCAGCATGACCTCCAGGTACAGCTCTTTCTGAGAATGGTCCAACAGGCCCCACTCCTCCTCGGTGAAGTCCACAGTCACATCCTTGAGTGTTATTGACCCCTAAACCAGCAAAAGTCACGAAACTTAAAAGCTAAACCTTCAGAATTCATATAGTACAAACCTCATCAACTGAGTGGAAGAAACTGAAGCACACAAAGGATTTACCCAAACTCCTAACCTTGAAGAGTGTCAGAATCAGCACTGGAGACCACTCATTCAGAGCCCAGTGGAATACTGACAAAGGCATTTTGTGTCTGAAGTGAGAATCATGTTGGAAGAGTAACACCTGGAGAAGTGTCTTACTCTGAATTGCTTTTCCCTATGGAATCAGGGAGATGGGAAGTGCTCTCTGAGTGAGGTGGGAGATTCTATAGAGAAAAGAGAGAAGGTATCTGAAATTTCTCATCACAATTGTCAGAGTGGATCTGATAACATTTTTTTGAAGTTTTTCTGAGAAAGGAGCATGAACTGTGTATCCTAGGGGGGAAATATTACCAGTGATAAATGAGGAGAAAACAAAGAAAAAGGAATTCTCTACTTCATTTCCTAAAAGGCTGAAATACTCTTATCTAGATGAAAGGATGAAGAGGATTCCATAGAGTTATATGGGGTTAGATGCTGACTTCAGCTAAGTGAAGAAGCGCAGTCTTGTGTTATATTGAGAATTTGGGGAACCACTGGCTAGGTTGTGCCATAGTCAAAACATCCTGTCTTTGCTTTATAATGGATATCATTTGTTACAGGAATATATTCAGTCATTTTTTATTTAGTTACTGTAAAATTTTAAATTAATATACAGTAACTTCAAATATCAATGGTCAGGTGACATGCCAAAATCTAAAAGAAAAATGATAGTTCTCTCCTCTAGCACAGGTCTTTTGTCATTATCTCTCTTGTGTGCTATACACACACACACACACACGTGCACGCATACATATATATACTTCCCTGGACATCCCCTAACATCTTAGATTCATAAATAACCACTGAGGTGGGGCTTAGGAGGCCTCAACTCCTCCCTCATTACTTCATCACAGGAGAAACAGGCCATTGTCCATACAAGGAAGGTGTCAGTCCAAGCTTTCTCCAGCCTTGTGGCTGGCCTTGCACACTCTCAGAGTGTGTTAAGGTTCACCAAGGCTTGCCAGTCCTGCCCTTAATTCTTTGAGCTTAACTTGGGATGAAGGGGACAGCAAATCTGGAGCTCTAACCTTAGCCAGGTTAAAGGGAAATTTACTTTCACAAAAATATCACAATTCAACCTTAATTTCCAAAAACAGTTCATTTATGAAAAGCAAAGAATCTGAGCCTAGCCCTGTAACTATGGAAAGCTGGGGATCAAGAGTCAAGAAGTTAAGAAGCTGACTGAGGAATAAATGACCAGGCAGTGGCCAGATCTGACAATAACATGCCTCTAGGCAGAGCTCTTCTACTTTTCCAGTTTGTTCCATGGAAAACATATCGTACACTTGGTATTGGATGCTCTTCCATTTCACCCCTTCCTGACCCATTCCCTATTTTTCAGCCTGGAATGCCCTTGGAATATCCAGGAGAGGAATAGTCTGAGGCAAGGCTGAGAGTTTCCAAGCATTGAAAGACACAATTCCCCAGAACCTCAATACAATCTAGAAACCTATAACACTATAGGGGCCATTCTACTGTCCTCCACAGTTATTCAGGGGTTATTCTACCAGCCCTGCAATGGGTTTTTCCATTCCCATGACTACACTAAGTGTAACTTCCTTCAATAGACACCTTCACATCTTGAGAAGAATGGGTCTGAGCTGCAATTCTTTGGGCCAAAACCAGCATTCCTTCTCACACAATAAAATTCTCTCCCACAACAGTAGCAGGGGCAGAAAACAGCCCCTGGAGCCAAGTCTGGGCGGGAGAATTGCTCCTAACATATCTGAAGGACATTCAAAGAGTTCAGACAGGAAAGATAAAGCCCAGAGGAAAGAGTAGCCACCAGAAGCAGGGGGAGCAAAAGGTCTTCATTCAGATACAGCTAGAACCTGAAAGCAGAAAGATTTCAGCAACAAAGGAAAGCAAGAAATCTGGGCTCAAAGGGAAGAATGCAGAGACCTCAGTCCCAAGGAAAATAGCATCTTGTTTGGAACTTATCTACTCTGGGTGGTTCCTAGTAGCCCCCAATGCCCTACCTGCTGCTGATGTCCTGTGATCACAGCTGTCCTCCAATGGCACACAAGGCCAGGACCTCAGGACCATGCCAGCCTCTTCACCCCAAGCACTGTCCTCTGTTATCTGGAATGCCACTGCCACCAGAATGAGCCCTCTTCAGCCTAGACTCCTCCCAGGCATCTAAACCTCCCCAGGGCTTGGTATTCCACCTGGGCAGCCACCTACAAGGCTGGTCACCCTGAGAGCTCCCCCCTCACTTTCATTCCCTCTCCACTTATTTCCTTCCATACTCTATGAATCCAGTGACACTGGGATCTTTCTTGTTCTTCACACAAGATTCTCCATCTCCTGATCTTGCATTTTTCCTGACTCCTCAGCCTCCTCCCCAAGCCTTCACTACTATTCCCACTAGTTTCTGCCTCCTCAGTGCACTGGATTCCTTCAGATCTGAACAAAAATCTCATCTTTTGCAAGAAAACCTAATTGACTCATTTTCTTTGTTTAATTTCCTATAATTTATCTTATACACATTGATAAGAAAATTGTTTTACTGCCTTTATATTATTGATCATGAACCAAGTGATCACACAGAATCCTTTAGAGAAGTAATTGCAATTATAATTTTTAAGTAAGACCCAGTTATTTCACTAATTATCCATAAGATATCAATTACAATAGTAGAATATTGGCCATAGTATTGGAAGGGATGGAGTTTGGTATATTAGAATATTATAGCAGAAAAAGATCTGGGGGAGTGGAAATCCACAACAAATGATTTATCACTTACTTTATGGGTACATGATTGGGGGTTTTAGCTTTAAAAGATTATTACAAAAATGAATAATATGGAAATAAATTTTGAGTGATAATATATGTAGAACCCTATGGAATGGCTTGTCAACTCCAGGAGGGGGAAGGTGTGTAAATAGAAATTTTGTACCCTTTCTGATAATGAGATTAAACCTACCCTGCCCAATTTTAGATTAATCACCAAAGGTGTAAATACCACCACTTGATTCACAAGTGGGGAAGTCTGTAACTTACTTGTGGGAAAGTGGGCAGTCCTAAGCAAAGCATTTGTTGTGATTGGACACGTAAACTAAGAGGAAGGCACAGGAAGTGACACAAAAGAAGTGCCTTTAAAAGGGAGCGACAACTTCCTGTAAGTCAGTTTCTGAATCTGGAGCCTGAATGGGTATTCTGTTCTTCTCTTCAGCCTGGAACTGGACCTGGAGGAACTCTGGCTGAGACCTTGGACTTGGTGAGACTGTTCTTAAATCTCTCCCTTAGAACTTCATGTGGTGAGTGAAAAAGGCTGACTCCCTTAGCTTCCCTGGAGATACTAGTCTCTAGAGCAGTGGTTCCCAAACTTTTTTGGCCTACCGCCCCCTTTCCAGAAAAAATATTACTTAGTGCCCCCTGGAAATTATGAAACTATTTATTGAACTCAGAATAGAATGTAATACAAAAAAAGTGTGGCCTCACCGCTCCCCCTGGATCGCTGCAGCACCCACCAGAGGGCGGTATCACCCACTTTGGGAATTACTGCTCTAGAGGATCCTTTGATTGAGAGGAGCCCTCATGGCTAAAACCCTTGTTAATTGACTTTTAGGCTTTCCGGTTGGGACCTCTGGAGCCCTGCCGGAGTAAAGCCAGGGATTGAGCACATACTAGCTCGTTAAGCAAGATCTCTTACTCTACTCTCTTCTCATTTCTCTACTTTCACTCACACCTATATTTAATAAATTACTCAAAATCATTTAGGAATTGAGTCAATTCCTTGGCGACCACTCATTTAAATATTAATATCTGACCCAAAACCACTTTTTCCTTTTTATACCTTGGACTTCATCTCCCAGCATCTCTTTCCCTTCGTCCTCACGTTTGCATCCTTACGTGTGTAGATAGTTTTTGTAACTCCACCCTCTCGCTTTCTTCTCTCCCAACCAAAGCTGGGTTATCTCCCTCTTTGCTCTAGCATTTAATTTTCCTTTACTTCAAGTTATTACTAATAAATATAAAACTTAAGAGTATTTGGATATTCATTTTTAATCTTACAATTTGAAAATGAGAGGGAGAGAACAAGAAGCATATAACTATGGAGGAAAAACATAAAATATAAAAAAAAAGAATATTATAGCAATGAATGATATTGAAGACTTCTGTTAGAAGAATAAAAGCTTTAGGTCTGTGTAGTTATCTAGGAAAGCCCTGCAGAAAAATGATGAGTCTACAGTTGGCCTGAGGAGATCACAGGAAAACAACCTTGGCTTGTTCAGGTACTGTCAGATCCTTTGAAAATTTATGCCAACTAATTTATGCTCCCCAAACCATTGTGGCCCAGAAAGCTTCCTGTGACCTAAGTAGAGTGATAGTTCTGGAGGATTCATTAAATCCAAACCCCACGGCCTGTTCCCTACCGTCCTCTCTACCCTCCGGGCCTGTTAGTGACTTTGCCAAGGACCCATCAGATACCCAGGAAACACCTGCCCCACGTCTCTGGTGACCTTTGCTGCAGGGGGGCTGCCTGCCATCTCCAGCTTCCATTGAACACAATTAAAGTTTGGATCTTCAGCTCAGAACGATGGCCCAGAGATGTCTCTGATCCTCACAATATTTTCCATGAAGGGAACAAACACAGATGAACTGCAGGCACCAACCAGGCCAGGCAGAGCTGGGGGTCCCCCAGGTCAGGTGGCTGCCCTGTCCCTGACTGGCCTTCCAACAAGAAGGGCTCTTGGATGCCACCTTCCTGCCAGACCCTGCCTCCCTCCCTCCCCAGCTCCCACCCAGGCCTGCTCTCCTCCCTGGGGCAGCTCTCCTCAGTCAGCCCAGCCCCCTCCCCTGGTGCCAGCCCCACCCAGGCTCTTTCCTCCTGGCCTGGGGAAGCCCCATCCTGTCTGTCTCCCCCCCCATTCCCCAGCACCTACCCCTGAGGCCCTCCTGGAGCCAGTGAGGAATGGCTGTGAGCAGGGAATGTGGGGGAGAACCTCAGTGACTGGCCTGGAGGCTGCCTTTGCTGGGAGGATAGAAGGAGGGCCCGGATGTCCTGAGCAGCCCCTGCCCTGCCCCCGGCCCTCTCCTGCTTCTTTTTCCTCTGTCTAATGAGGCACAAAGGCCTGGCCAAGGCTGAGCCCCTGCCTGAGCCACGAAGCAGCCCCGAGTCCTCTGGCCTGGAGGAAGGAGCCTGGCTAGAGCCCTTCTCAGCTGCCCTTCCAGCCCTGCCCGCCATGCCCAGCCCTTTCCTTCTGCTAAAAAGGCTCCTTTTCCTGTCTGGGCCTCCCCTGAAGCCTCCCTGGCAGGCCTGATGGAGCCGCCCAAGCCCGGGGCCTGGAGCTCAGCAGCACAGCCTGTCCCTGGGCCCTCCCTGGAGCTGGGGGACCCCCGGCCAACCCCGCTGAGGGGGGACGTCACACTGGGGGGAGGAATGAATAGCAGCGCCTGGGCCTGTGTGGCTGGAACCTGGGCCGCCTCCTTCAGGCAGGGGCTCCGGAGGCCGGGAAACCCCAGAACACGGAGGATGGGGGGCAGCCAGGGCTGACCCTGGAGCTCCCCCTGAGGACAAGCAGGGATGGCGCCCCTGGAGGCCTGGCGGAGACACAGCGCTGAGTTCTGCTGGATTCCAGCCTGGAGGAGCCTGGCCAGGGCTGGGGATGGGCTGCACTCACCTGGGAGGGGGGCCTCGGGGTCCCGGGGGCCATTCCCTCTGGCTGCGGGCTCTCTGCTGGGGCCACAC